>NW_007253824.1:997908-1024601 GCF_000164805.1 Carlito syrichta | reverse complement strand
GTGCGGGCGTGGTGGTGTGTGTCTGTAGTTCCAACCACTTGGAAGACTGAGGCAGAAGGATCAACTCAGCCCAGCAGGTCGAGGCTGCGGTGGCTGTGAGCATGCCACTGCACTCCAGCATGGGCAACAGAGTGATACTCCAACTAAAAAAAAAAAAAAAAAAGTAATTGGAAAAAAATCAATCCAAATAATACTTTCTGACTGAAAAATTCTTATGGATGTGAGCAAAATGTATTAACTTCTGGTATCATTAAAAATTATTCATCATAATTAATGAGAAATATACAAAAATAGTACAGTGAAAATTAGTGAGCTTTCAAATAGTCTCCGAGTTAATGGCTTTTGAAAAGTTGTCAAAGCTTCTACAGAAAATGTTGCTCAGTAAATTTTAAGAAGGAAAAAGTGATTATTTTCTTTGATAACAAGTTATTACAAAAACACTGATTAATGCTCAAAAATTAAAGTCACTAGTGTTGCTATAAACAAACTAATTTTTCTTCAAGAGCTTACAAATTAGCTATCATTTCTATTTAGAACTTTGTGTTTAAGAAATCATGTTTTAAATATTCACATTTATTTTATTTCTTCAAAAGTTGACAAGACTACAGAATACCCCAGTATTACATGAAAAGTGAAAAACATCCCAAAGTATGTACAGCCTTTAATATGTGTTATATGTCTATGTTTGTAAGCAAGGGACTCAATTTCTTCAATCTACTTTTTATGTGGTACAGTAAATAAAGGATCCAGTAATTTACTTAGTGACTTTACTAAATTAAATTATTAAAAAATAAGCTTATCTTCCAGTGTCAGCTTAGAAAGAAAAATCTGGAAAATCTGAAAACTAGTGATTTTTCATGAACCTGAGGTCTCAGGACTAACTGCTATCCTTAAGGCACCTGAAGGGAAATAGAGGATCCAAGAATCTGTGTCCCTGAACAGAAGTCACTGAACTTCACGTGAGGCAACAGGAAGATAACACTGAAAATTCTGACAAACTTCTGAAAACCAAATATGAACGTGTGTGAGAGTGAGAAGCACTTGAAATTATAAGTATGCCAACACACTTTTTCAGGCCTTTTCGACAGAAAACTCAAAAGCATCTCAAAATGTGGATAAGCAAAAAGTAACCCCCACCATAGTGCTGGTTGTAGGAGAGGACCAGTGAGATGCACAGAGACTCTTTTCCCTTATGAAACAAAAGTTTCCATCTGCAAGGAGGAAGAAAATCAACAAACAATGCTTCCTGACTAGTGAAATTCCATCACTGTTGGGGAAGTAAACTGTGCAGCTGTAGCCTGGGAAAATTGTAAAATAGCAACCAGGAAGAGATGAGGAGGATGGAAGAAACAATTTCTTGCCCTAAGGGAGAAACAGAAATGCTTGTCAAGGTCACACTCCCAAGACACAGGTCCACTGGGTACTCCAAAGACAAAGACTTAATCAGAAGATTAGAGAATGTTTTTCCCACATGAAATAACCATCCTAGTAACTTCTCATTAATAATAACAGTGGATTGTAGCTGGCATTGTGGCAAGACAGACTTCTTGGAGATACAGCAAAAAAAGCTCAAAGTCAGAAGGGAAATTAGACTCAAGGTCACTAGAGGAATTTGAAGCCCCTGGTTCCCATACCAACAACCAACTTCAAGCATAGCTTCAATACTGAGTAAATGTTTTAAAAATTTCCACATAAAGTTCTATCTACTAAAGTATCCACAGCCTTGTGAAAGCATACTCAACTTTCAAAAGAAAAAATTAGAAGGCATGCTCACAGGCAAGAAAAAGTACAATATGAGGAGACAAAGTACTAATCAGAACCATATACAGACACAACAAAGACATTGAAATTATCAAAAATTATTTTTAAATAATTAAAAGCAGACAACTTGCAAGACCAGATGAGTAATACCATCAGAGAGATGACTATTATAAGAAATAATTTAAAGGAAATTTTAGAAATCAAAATGATCACAAAAGTTTTTTAAAATCTTCAATAAGCCCAAGAGGAAACTTGGGACTTATCGACAAATAACCAATGAACTGAAAGATAGGTCAAGAGAAATTATACTGAAATACAAAGAGAAAAAAAATCAACAACACAGAATAGGACTTCCAGGAACTGTGGAGTAATAATCAATGTAATTGTACATCATTGTAATCCCACAAGGAGAGTAAAGAGGTATTAGAGGAGTGGAAATAAGTTTGTAAAATTAATTGCAGGCAAACTACAGATCCAAGAAGCACAGTGACCATACAAAACAGAATACACATAAAGATAAAACAAACTAACTAACAAACAGAAGCCACACCCAGGCATATTATATTCAAACTACTGAAGCCAAAATTCCATAGAGAAAGCCAAAAAGGCAACTGAGTGCCAGAGAGGGGACATTTTACCTACAGATGGAAAGGACAAAGAATTACAACAGATTTCTTGATAGGAACTAGGTAAAAAGACACTGGACTTTAAAATTTTAAAAGAAAAAGTTGACCAACAGAAATGTTGACGAGAGAAAATATTTTTCAGAAGTGAAGTAAAACCTTTCTCAGATAATCAAAAACTAAGGGAATTTATTATCAGCAGATCAGTCCACAAGAAATGTTAGAGAAAATTCTCCAGGCAGAAGGAATATAATACAGGTTAAAACAGTGAATCTGTACAATTTTTTAAAATTCTAAAAAGGTATAAATTAAAATAAAATAAGATCTTGTTTATAGTTAAGTGCTTTAAAAAGAATTCACTCTGAAAATTTAGAGAAATGCCTATAGATTCTAATGACTACAGATTTCTTATCAGAAATCATGTTCTTTTCAATATAGCAGTTAGAATAATTGGCCAATCTTATTAAAAATAAAAAGAACCTTGACACAAATCAGATAGTTGTTTTAAATTTTTCTCAGATTTGTTAATAGATTTAAATTTGAAACCTAATACCATAAAGTTTTTAATTGACAAAATATGTAGGATTAAATCCACCTGACATGTGATTAGACAAAAAATGCTTAGACCTGGCACTAAATAAAATCCGTAAAATAAAGATAGATGAATTGAACTCCATAATTTTTTAATTATCAAACACTTTCTCTGCAAAGAAACTATTAAAATAGTAAAAGGACAAATTTTATAATGGAATAAATATCTTTAAATCACATATACAAAGGATTTGCATCCAGAGTATATAAAGAATTCTCCAATCTAAGTAAAAGGAAGCAAATAACTCAATTCAAAAATGAACAAAAGATTTGAGGAGACACCCTATCAAATAGGAAATATGGATAGCAAACCAGCACATGAAAAGATGTAGAATTCCATTACGCTTTTGGGAGCAGCAAATTAAAACTTTAGTGGAATATCATTACATACTTATCAGAATGGCCTGTTTCAGCCATTGCTATTGTTTCACAGCAAGAATACCACAGCAGGGCAGAATGCAGAGGCATATGAAAGCTCAAACAAGACTAGTGGGAATGCAAAATGGTAGCCTCTTTGGAAAACACTAGCAATTTCTTATAATCTTCTGCATAAACTTATAACATGGACCAAAAATCCACTTCTAGGTATCCTCCCAGAGAAATAAAAAGTTATTACCCAACAGAAGCCTATACGCAAATATATAATACATAGTCGCTTTATTCGTAAGAGCCCGTAATTGGAAACAACCAAAATATTCTTCAGCTGGTAGATGCATACCCAATGGAATATGAATAAGCAACAAAGATGAAACAACTACTGATATACTCAGTAAGTTGACTAGATCTTAAAGTTATTTTCCTGAGTGAAAGAATTCACTGTCAGTATAATTCTCATGTTTACCAAAGGTTCATGGTTAGGGAAGTATATGGATGGGGGATTGTTTAATAGTGACGAGGTTTGTAATAAAACCATTCTGTTTCTTAATTTGTAGTAATTTCATAAATCTATACATGTGTAAAATTCTAGAGGCTGCATGCCAAGGCAAGTCAATCAAATGTGATTTTCTTAATTTTTTAATTATTTCAACAGCTTTAAAAGATACAACTAAGAGACTTGTGAATGAATGCAAAGTTGACATTTGATTTATCTAGAACTATGTTTCCCAGAATCCCCTCTCCTGTATAATTCCAGGTTAGAGTTGATTTAATAGCATTTGGATGAGATTTGAAGTGAGGATATTAAATAGTCAGCTATTGTTATATGTATACTGTTCAAGTCTGGTGTGGTGGCAGACACAGCATCACCAGAAGGTTCCAGCTTGTTCTTGATCTCCTATGACCATACCCATTTCCTATGTCTGACTCTTGCCCATCATGACCAACACTAACAATAGACGGATCACCAGAACTTTAGGTATAGACCACAATGAGAGCAGGCTGACAATTATCTACAGCCTTCTCAATCAGCCATCTTTACACAGGATCACTTTGGTGTTTATATCACTGGCTTCTTGTTTTGACCCATAGAGCCTTATGTATATCACCTTAGTTTCTTGGAATTCATTCTTCACCATGCGAACAAGACTAGATTAGCCTGCTGTTAAGAGACCACGTGGAACAAAAATTAAATTTTCTCAGTTGAAGCCGTTCTAACCAGGCTAACTGCAACTGACTCACCAGCTTGCCATGGGTAATGAGTAATATAAACTGAAAAAGCCAAGGCTGGCCCAGCTCAGCAGAGTCCTATGCTCATGGTTTGAAGTCTCTATGTTTCTGTTTTGTCATGCAGCATTACCAAGACAGGAGATAATTGATACATTTATTAACAATCTATTTTTCTACTAACAATATTTGCTACCCCTTATTGAGATGCATAAATCTTTGCACAAGGGGTTAAGCTAGATGCCTTATATGGTTTATCATATTTACCAGGAGGTTTGAGAAAGATTCCTTTAGAATCATAGGAATCTAAATAAATTGGCCTAGACTACCCACATATTAGGTGCTACATCGGAAATTCAGACTCAAGACTCCAATGTACATTCTCTTTCTGCTGCACTCTCCTATCTCCCCACTGTTCCAAAATATTTTAGAGCCAATCATTTTTCAAATTTCTAATTATGATAAATCTATAATAATTATACATATCTATGGACTGCATATGATGTTTTGCTGCTGGCATACAGTGTGCAATAAACAAATCAGGGTAATTGGGGTATCTATCACCTCCAATATTTATCATTTATTTGTGGCATACAAGTCAGGATCAGGTACACAAGTAGTCCATGTACAGGTGAAGTTCGGACCCCCAATGGGTCCTCACTTCCCCTGGTTTAGGATCAGGTAACCTTAGTGATGTTACATGACCCCCCTCCCCTTTCCCTGGCAGTGTCCTGCTACTATTGCCAATCTTCTCTTGTAGTACTGTGATAAATTTTCAGAACCCATCTATGAGGGAGAACATGTGTTCAGTTCTTTATTTCTGTGATAGATCACTGAATATGAAGGACTCTAAGTCTATCCAAGTTGCTGTGAAGTCCATAATTTTGTCTTTCTTTATGGTAGTGTAGTACTCCATCATGTTTATGTTCCACATTTTCTTTATCCAGTCCACTTTCAGTGGGCAGCAGGATTGGTTCCATGTTTCTGCTATTGTGAATAATGCTGCAATAAATATGCATGTGCGAGTATCTTTTTTGGAGAATGATTTGAGTTCTTCTGGGTATATTCCCAGAAGATAGATTGCTGAGTCATATGGAAGGTCAATTTCCACTTCTTTTTAAAATAACCACAGTATTTTCTATAGAGGTTAAACTAGTTTGCACTCCCACCAACAGTGTAGAAGCATTCCCTTTTCTTCACATCATCACCAGCATCTGTTTTCTGTTTTATTGGTGATGAGCACTCTTATTGGAGTTAGGTGGTATCTCACTGTGGTTTTGATTTGCTTTTCTCTGATGATTAGTGAGGCTGAGCATTTTTTCATGTGTCTGTTGGCTGTTTGTGTATATTTTGAGGTGTTCTTTTATATATTTTTCCTACTTTTTAATTGAGTTGTTTGTTTTTTTCCTTTTGGTTCATTTGAGTTCCTTGTAGATGTTAGCCTTTGTCAACTAGCAAATATTTTTTCCCATTCCGTGTGTTGTTTTCCTGCTCTCTTCATAGTTTCTTTCTCTATGCAAAAGCTTTTCAGTTTGATGAGGTTTCACTTGGTTATCTTATCTTTTATAGCATATGCTTTTGGGGTTATGATCAAGAATTGATTGCCTATTCCAATGTGCATAGGGGTGTCTCCTGCATTTCCTAAGATTCTTATAATATTTGAAGTTTTGCGTTTAGGTTTTTGATTCATTCAGAGTTGATGTTTGTGTATGTGATAGGTATGGGTTTTATTTCATTCTTCTGAATGCATTCAGCCAGTTTTCTCAAGACTATTTGCTGAATAAGCGCTCCTTTCCCCAATGTTTGTTATTGATGGCTTTGGCAATGATGATTTGGTTGAGAGATTAAGTTTTTGCTTCTGGAATCTCTATCCTATTCCACTGGTATATGCCTGTTCTTGTACCAGTACCTGGCTTTTTGATAACTGTAATAAATCATAAAGTCTGGAATTGTGGTACCTTCCACTTTGTTTCTTTTGCTGATGGTTGTTTTGGCTATCTGTGTCTTTTTGTTTCTATATGAATTTCTGTATCACCATTTCCAGGTCTGAGAAGAATGATGTTGGTAATTTGATGGATATTGCGTAAATCTATGAATTCTCTTTGGTAGGATGAACATCTTAACAGTGTTGGTTCTTCCAATCCATGAACATGGAATATTTTTTTGTTTGTGTCCTCTTTGATGTCTTTGAGCAATATTTTGTATATTTTGTTGTAAAGTTCATTCACTTCTCTGGTTAGGAGGATGCCAAAATATTTAACTCTGTGTGTGCATGTGTCTGTCTATTGTGAATATGATTGTGCTTTTTATTTGGTTCTCTGTTTGCTGCTGGTGTCTAGAAATGTAGCAGTCTTTTGCACATTAAGTTTCTACCCCAAAACTTTGCCAAAGTCATTTACCATTGCAAGGAAATTTTTGACAGATTCCCTTGGGTTTTCAAGGTATAGGATCATGTTATCTGCAAAGAGGGATAGATTGACTTCCTCTTTTCCTATGTGGATATCCCTGATTTCCTTCTCTTGTCTAATTTCTCTAGTTAGAACTTCAAACACTATGTTGAACAGAAGGGGTGAAAGTGGACAACCTTATCTTGTTTCAGTTTTCAGGAGAAATGTTTCAAACTTCTATTCATTGAGCAATGTGTTGGCTGTGAGTTTCTCTAAATGGCTATTACTGTTTTGAGGAATGTTCTTTCCATGACTAGTTGCTCAACGTTTTCTATCAAGAAGCAATGCTGGATTTTATCAAAACCTTTTTCTGCATCTGATAATATAATCATATGTTTCTTGTTTTTATATCTGTTTTTACAGTTATGGTCTTGCAGCTCTGCATCCTAGAAATGACGTTTACTTGGTCATGGTGGAAGATTCTTGAGATGTGTTGTTGCATTCAGTTTGCTAGAATCTTGTTGAGGATTTTTGCATCTATGTTCATCTAGGAGATTGGCCTGCAGTTCTCTTTCTTTGTTTGTACTTTGCCAGATTTGGGTATCAGTGTGATGTTAGCTTCAAAAAATGATTTGGAGAGAGTTCCATTCTTCTAGATGATTCAGAGTACTTTCAATAGGATTGGTATCAGCTCCTCTTTGTATGTTTTGTAGAATTCATTTGAGAAGCTGTCTGACTCAGGGATTTTTTTGTGTGTATGTGTATTTTCTTATGATTAAATCAATTTTCTGGGTTGTGACTGGTCTATTGTGGGGTTCAATTTCTTCTTGTTTCAACCTCGCAATGACAGAAGTTTCTTCGTTTCATTTAGGTTCTCGAGTTTGTTTCCATATAGGTGTATATAGTGCTCTCTGATAATGTTTTGAATTCCTTTGGGATTAGTTGTGACTTCATCTTTTGCATTTCTAATTATGTTTATTTGTGAGTTTCTCTCTTTTTTTTTTTTGGTCAGTCTGGCTAGTTGTCTATCAATCTTATTTATTCTTTCAAAGAGTAAGCTTTTTGTTTTGTTGATTTTTTTGATGATATTTTTGTCTGCTGTATATTGTAGTTGGGCCTTTATTTTGGTGATCTGGATTCTTCTCCTGAAGTTATGGTTTTGGTGGTCTTGCCTTTCCAACTCCCTTCACTCAGTTATTTTAAAATATACAATAAATTTTTGTCAACTATGTTTGCCATTTTGTGTTACTGAATATTGGATCTTATTCTTTCTAACTGTATTGTTATACCCATTAACTATCCCTTTTTTATCTCTCTATTTCTGCCCACTACCCTTCCTAACCTACGGCAACCATCACTCTGCTTATCTCTACGGGAAATATATTATTTGAAAGGACCTCCCTTCTCCACTATAGTTAACTCTGCCTAAGCACACATACTCACACATTCTCTTTAGTGACAAAAAGAAATGGAAAGCTAAGGAACAAAACCAACTATAGTGAGGTGACTTTGTCAGATAATCACCAAAATAAATTAGCAAATTTATTGCAAATTCACTTAATTGAGTCTACAAGACTTCATTCTAGAAGAAAAACAACACCCCAAAAGCTAAGAATCACTCCTATAGTAAAATTTTCATGTTTTCTGTTCTACCAGACTAACTTCCACTTCAACTATTGATTTTTTTTGAAAAATTTTCATTGTTCTATTCATTGTTACCTAAAGCTACATATGGTATCATACTTTTATAAATATATTTTAGAAAGTGAAAAATGTCTATACCATAGCAAACAACCTTTGACAATCCACATTTATTGTATATAATTTCTTTTGCTTACCTTGGGAAATTGGATAGGCAATTAAGCAAAGAAATAAAAGATCTCCTGCTTTCTTTTTATAATTTTACAAAGGCAAAAGAAGCTCTCTGGCTTTCTCTAGCTTAGGGATCATTAAAAAGTTGCCACTTTGATGTGTATGTAGAGAAAAGTTTCTCTAAGAATTGCTCACAGGTTTCTGGATATGCCAAAAGAGAACAAACAGAAAGAGATGAAGATACTAAAAATCCCAAGAGGCTTGTGAGAGATTTAGAAAACGAGAATTCTCAATAATGCATAGTTCAGTTGTTTTTTTTTTAAATCAAGCATGATGACATTGTAATATTTTCCTTCATTGTTCCAGTAGTAAAGTCACTAGAAAAAACATAATTTTTTTCCTAAGGTAAGTGAAGGTCCTGAGGATGTGAGGAAAGACTGAATGTGTGTATTGATGTATGTGAAGAAAAAGTACAATTTGTTATAGCTACTCACATACATTTTGTATTTTGAGGTTAAAAAAAAAATCTTAGTTTCTATTTATTTCAATTTGCTCTGCCAGTATTGTATTCTGGGAAGCACAGACCTTGCTTTCATTTTATTTATTATAATAGAAACGGCACTTTCTTCATGCAGATTTCACTAAGGATTGCAATTCAAAGACCAGTTATGTCTCTCACTATTTAAAATGTCCTTAGCAGCTATCACCCTGGAATAAAAGCCAGTTACATTTAGACTTTTTTCAATTCTTCAGTTAATTTGGGACCTTTGCATTTTTTAATATGCTGCTTGGAATACGAATGTGGGCCAAAAACTGCAACTTTTACATTCTTTTGTTAGAAATGAGAATGGGCAGTTATTTTTACCATATATTAGCAAACTATACACCTTTTTATGAAATAAAATATGCACATCATTATAAATTCTCACTTAAATATGTACTAGGGAGGTAATTCTGCTGCTAAATAACTAGAGTTCTTACTGTTCCAACTATTTAACATTTTTTCTAGTTATTGCAAGATTCATTTTTTAAATCTCTGATTATATAACCTAGTGTTTCTGTAAAAATACTAAGAATTTCTTCACTACAAGGAGTAGCAAACTTTGGTTCAAAATGCAATTTGACATGTCAATCTTCTAAAAATATTGTTAAAATAAAAATGGCCTTTGATGTTATAGATATATTCTGTTTTATTACTTAAATACTATAAATACTTAAATACTATAAAATAATCATTTTTATTGAAATGTTTAAAAGTTTACTTTATTCAAAAGGGAAAAAAAAGTAAGAATTTACGTTGCACAATGCTTATAGAAATTAGTCATTTATAAAAAAAACTTACCAAAGATATACTGAGAAAAATGTCATAGATTATAGTTAATGTTAAGCACACATGATGTTTCAATGGCATTATATATACGTCAATGATTTTATTTTCTTTAATTTGTATAAATGGCTAATTCATTATGAAAACAAATATAAAACTTATTTTATTATAATAAGTAAAATAATGGGAAAGCACTAGCAGAACTAAGTAGTCTAGAAAATAAACTTGAGAAAAGTTGCTACACATTTATAGGTAATATTTAACATATATTATGTCTCAAGTACCCATGCATGTTTGATGTAGCCATTTTCAAATTTAATTGTATATAAGGACACTAGATTGATCATAATGAGACAGCTTAGTCTAAATGTTTTATTTTAAATTATATTAATTTTTGAAGCTGCATAGACAAAAATGGTACTTCTTTATCAAATCTATGAATTCAGAGCCTGTATCATATTTTCCATGATCTAAAATGTGTTTGTGAAGATACACCCCGATGATTAAAAAGGCCATTGTGATGTAACAAAAAGGACCTTTCTAAGAGTTGGAAGAGTTTTGTTCTAACTTTGAGGCCTTTGGAAATTCAATGGGACTTACTTGACAACATTTTCCTTCACAGAAAGAAAAGGAAATCTGACTAAAGTATTTATAAGGCATCCTTTAAAATAAAAATAGAAATTCCATCAGCAATGACTCTACTCCTTGTGAACACGAAACACACATTTCACCCCATGCTGGATTTGATGCCATCTAAAAGGGAGAAGAATCTGTATCAGATCACGTAAATCTCCAATGGCCAGCTCATGCTTAATGCGTCATAGACCAGGCACTCAATAAAAATGTGCTGCGCAAATGAACATACAAATGCATAAATATTTTCTCCTGAGTTACGTGTCTGTTGTCATGAAATGATCTGAACTGATGATAATTTCCTTTCATTGTCTAGTATTGTTCTAATTTTGTCATTAGAATCAAGATGTTTATCATGCTGGTGTAATGAATAGAAAATTCACCAGTTTAGTTTTCTTTGCTGATTTGATGTGGGTAAACTTGACTTGCCTAACTTTTATTCACAAGTCTCGAAATTTCAGGAACAAATGTATGCAGCCTAAGAAATAGAAAATTATTTAAAATTATAGAAAATGTTGAACAATTGTCCCTAGTAAAGTGAAATAGAAAATTCAGGGCAACCCTCCTGCTAAGAACCATGGACAAAGTACAAATAGGAGAACTTACAAGGCTGTTAATATTTCCAGGCTATGATCTGGAAAGAAATGGAAATACAAAGAGAATTATTTTCAATTCTGCAACTCTATGTATATGAACATGATGCTTGAGAATTTTGTGGGAATAGAAGAATAAAAGTTGAAATTCAGAGCTAATCAATGAGGTACTCTGCTAAACAACCTGCGTTAAGAGGGAGTCCATGAAATTCTGCATCCCAGAAATAAGGGTGAACCAACCTTACCACCAATTTCAAATATCAGTTCTTGAAATTAGGATAGGAGACCACAGACTGCTAGTGTCCCTGAGAGATGCATGGCAGGAGCAAATGCAAATTTCCTCTGAAAGAAGTTACTGCTATCCAAGGCCTCTACATAATTCTTAAAACAATTTTATCAAATATAATGGATGGCATATAATAACAAACGAACCAAGCTAGCAGCAATTTTTGTTTGTTTGTTCCCGAGGCAAGGTTACTCTTCATCTTCCTTGCAATAGATTTTACTTCCATAGAAATTCCTCACTGAGCATAATTCCAGTCTTGTTTTACTCCCTATTTCTTTGTATGTATTTTAATCAGAACATAAATGAATCATATAAATTATGAGCCTGGAAACATTAGACATTTCTTTAATGTATTGGAGTTATTGTTTGGTGTATAAAAGGAAATAATCCTGCTCTTCTCTATGACAATTTTTTTGCTACTGCTAAAGTAAAATAACATTGCTAAGAAAGTGTTTTTGTTTTGTTGTTGTTGTTGTTGTTGTTGTTGTTTTGGCAGGTCTTGGTGGCTCAAACCTGTAATCCCAGCACTATGGGTGTCTGAGGTGAGAGGATTGCCTGAGCACAGGGGTTTGAGACCAGTCTGGGCAACATAGTGAGACCTCGTCTCTACAATAAATAAATAAAATAAAATAATAAGCCTGGTGTGGTAGCACAGGCCTGTAGTTCTGACTACTTTGAAGGCTGAAGCGGAAGGATAGCAGGAGTCCAGTATGTCGACACTGGAGTGACCTTGGCCTTGAGAGTGCCACTGCACTCCAACCTGGGCAACAGAAGAAGACTCAACTCAAAAAAAAATTTTTTTTTCTCCCATGAATATTGACATAATTAAAACTGATATAGTTTAAGCATTCTGGTCTCCTATAATTGCAACTTATTCTTGACAACATTTTTACATTGTATTAATGTTTGAGGAGGGAAATTCTATGGATTTTTTTTTTTTTTTTTAGTTGGAGTCTTACTCTGTTGCCCAAGCTGAAGTGCAGTGGCACACTCCCAGCCACCACAGCCTCGACCTGCTGGGCTCAGGGGATCCTTTCACTTCAGTCTTCCAAGTAGCTGGTACTATAGGCACTCGCCACCACGCCGGCTAATTTTTTTGATTGATTGTAGAGATGAGGTCTCACAAGTTGTCCAGCCTAGTCTCGAACCTGTGGACTCATGCAATCCTCTCATCTCAGCCTCCCAAAATGCTGGGATTATAGGCTCGAGCAGCTGTGCTGGGCCAGATGCATTTTTTAAAAAGTATGTGACCCTTAAATGCTCATGTCACACCTGGGAAACAATTGAGTAGGTAGTAGGTTATTTGCAATATATATAATTCACTTTTCTTTTTTTAATCAAAATTGTATGACAGCAGGTAATAAAATGTGTCTTCTCTTTCAAAAGAATTTTTAACATATTAAATGTAAAACTCTATTCTGTTTATGTTAGCAATTAGAGTGGTGTCATAGAAAAATGCTGCAATGATCTTATTGGCATCCAATTAACATCCTGGAATCTCCAAGGAGATGATAGTCAGAAGTAGGGTCTTTAAGAGGTGATTAGGTCATGAGGGCAGAACCCTTATAAATGGGATTGGTGTCTTTATAAGAGGAGACTTCAGAGAGTTTCTCTGTTCTCTGCCGTCTGAGAAGACAAGGAGAAGATGGGACCTCTTCAGATGCCAGATCTGCTACACCCTCCAAAACTATGAAAAGTAAATGCTGTTCAAGTCACCCAGTCTATGGCACATTTGTTATAGAAGCCTGGACTGACAGACACACTAAGCAGTGATAACCCATTAACTCACTGAATTCTCCCAACAGCAAAATGTTGGCGAATAATACCTTTGGTAATAACATTTAAGTAGCATTTACCATATTAGCATAATAAAATATCAGAACTATCAAATATATCAAGTAATGATGAATATATTTATTTTACAGATGAAGTATAATGCATAGAAATAAAGTTACAAAATCAAGGTCACACAGAAGGCAATCACAGGGCTGGAGCAAGCCAAATCCTGGCTTGTAGCAAGTTCTTTTCTAACTCTGAACCCTGACACTCACCCCTTTTCACCCCCATTGTCCCTTTTCTTCCACTCAACCTCCTTTTCTCTCTCTTGTCTTTTTTCTTTTTCTTTCCCTGTCCAATTTTGTCTCTCTCTTTCCAAATTAACCTGAAAGGAAACGAATATTTTTAATTGAGTCTTTCTAATAATTGACTCCTGATTCATAGATCGGTTATCTGTTCTCTTTCCAGAATCACAAATATGTAGGTTTTAATATTTCACTAATACCAGCTACTATTTCCCTCCTATTGTTAATAAATATTTACATATATGCACATGGGCCAAGTGAATTAGTTGACTAACAGTAAAAGAATTAACCAAGAACTGGTTTAATTTACAGCAAAAGATTGAATAACCATAAGTGTAGCCTCTCAATCAGAATTCATGGCATTTAGTTAAAATGCATTTTCACATGTTAATCTCAAGAAACAGAAAAATTTCACTTTAAAGTGAAACTTGATAAGATATATATCTTATTATATGAGCATCAAAATTATGGTGAAACATCTTGGATGTGAAATGTCAAGTGTTTAATATTTCTATAATTAGTTTTAGCTTCTTTTTCCTATACCACATCTGCTGACTAGTTTGGGGATAATATGTTATTCTACTAAATAATGCTGATAAGATCTACTTTACTGCAAAACAGATTTAGAAGTGTACTATAGACTGGATGCTGTATGACACAGCTGAAACTAGGTTATCACTTTTAGTAAATCCAAGGAGTCAATAAACAACATAATATAAATTTACTATCTGCTTGGTGTTAATTAGGTTTGCTTCAATTGACTCACTTTCTGATCCAGACTTGTCTCCTGTTAGTACTTTGAGAAAAAGCATAATTATCAAATGAGGAATTTTTTCATCTAGAAAATAATGCTAAAATACAATGTCTTACTTTTTTTTGTTGTTGTTGTTGAGTTGGAGTCTCACTCTGTTGCCCAGACTGGAGTGCAGTGGTCGCTCCCGGCCACCGCAGCCTCGACCTGCTGGGCTCCAGCGATCCTTCCGCCTCAGCATTCCAAGTAGCTAGAACTACAGGCGCACGCTACCACGGCTGGCTAATTTTTTAATTTATTGTAGAGATGAGGTCTCGCCAAGTTGCCCAGGCGGGTCTCAAACCCACGGACTCAGGCAATCCACTCACCTCAGCCTCCCAAAGTGCGGGATTACAGCCTGAGCCACCGAGCCCGGTTCTTAAAATTTATAAAACACTGGTCTGTTGAAAGTAACCCCCTTCCAAAAAAATGGCAACATATCATTTGTGGAGTGTCTTCTAGTAAGTAATACTTTATCAAAGGAAACAATCTTCTCCTTTGCAAAATGCTAACATCACATCAAATTGATCCATGTTCAAGATGAGAAAGGCAACAGCAGAGCCAGCAAGAAGCTATGTTTTAATGCTTTTAAAAAGAGGCTAGGGCAACCCTCTCATGTCCCCTCCCACAGTGGGAGCTTCATCTGTCCTCTCAATAAATCCTGCTTTAAAAAAATAAAAAGTAAAAAGAGGCTAAATGTTTTGCAAATAGTTTATTTCTCAGAATCAAACAGGAGGAGGAAGTCTTGTAGTCAATACACATATTTCAAGAAAATAACCAAGGTATAAGAGGCAGCTGAACTTATCAGACTCAAGGTCATGATTATTTAACAGCTGTTAAAGACTTGAGTTCACATTCCACATTCTTCTACAGAATATTTTCATAGAATCACACTATCAGATAGATACAGTCATGTGCACATGACCAGAATGAATACAATTAAAACAAACATCAAAATGCACAACAAAAAAAGGATTATATAATTGATGTTTTTTTCACACTTTGTGCGCACACAATGCCAACTGAAGAGATATTAAAATCTAAAGGAGCTAGAGAGCAAATCATCACATTGTTTAAATACTCAAAAATATAGTGGATGACAACCACACTGGATTTCCACACTGTATGAACAGTGTAATGCAGAAGTTATGTGGTCCTAGTGTCCATGTCACCTTCTCCCATTCTGAAGGGTGTATTATGTTCTCAGTTCCATCCACGGGAAGGAATGACCTTGGTGACTCTATCGCTAGAGTACAGTTAGAAACAACATATTTGGTTTTGAACATATTTGTATAGGGAACCAGCCCCCCAAAAGAGATTCTGAGGGTCCCTGGAAGGTAGGGCAGCGTCGGCGAATATTCTGGGAAAATAGAAGGGAAGAAAGAGACTGGACTCTGTCTAGTGCAGAAGCCGATTCTGTAGTAGGGATAGACATGAAAAGAAAGCAAGATGGAGGCATAGATGTAAAGAGGAAGAAAGAGAAAGAAAGAAAGTGGACAACTGTTCAGTGAAATGAGCAGAAGCCGTTTACTGGGAACAAACCTGAGTCTTTTATCCCAAATTTTCACATGTCAAATCACAAGACTTTCACATGGGCACAAAGCCAGGTAAGTGAGGGGCGTCCCCCACCCACCAGGCATTTCCTTAGGGATGAGGAAGGGCAACCCCAATCAAATCACAAGAGTTTACATGAACACAAAGCCAGGTGGGTGGAGGGCATCCTCACCCACCAGGCGTTTTCCTTAGGATGAGAAAGGACAATCTTAATCGAATCACAAGAGTTTACATGAACACAAAGCCAGGGAGGGGGGAGCATCCCCGCCCACCAGGCATTTCCCTCCAAGCATGAGGAAGGACAATCTTAATCAAATCACAAGAGTTTACATGAACACAAAGCCAGGTGGGTCGGGGGGCATCCCCGCCCACCAGGCGTTTTCCCCCAAGCATAAGGAAGGACAATCCCAAAATTATTTCACTGTTCCTTAGGCTTGGTTTATGTTCCTCAAAAGCAATACAACAGTTTTAATATCATAAAATCCTAATAGTCAATAACTTCTAAAACTTATGCATACCCATTTATGACTGACTTAAATCCTAATACCTTCTTATTCTGTGCTAACTTTACCTGTACTATAAAAAACTCTTAATTATAGGTCAGACCAGTTCCTAAAGAATGTGGCCCAGTCCAAAATGGATGCTGGGCCCTTAGGAATGTGGCCCAGCCCAAAGTTCGTGCTGGGCCATTTCTGGTAACCCTAGATAACCATCTCATGCTGGAAACAGCTCTCTAAATATATATACTAATTCTACAAATATATTTTTTAATCTTATAAAGAAGCTTGTATCACGTATAAGGCTGCCAAATGTGATCTGAGTTTGAACTGTGTTAAGTTTAAAGCGAAACCGCAGTCTGTGAGAAGCGGGAACCATGGATCCCTAGAGTCAGCCATGCCTGTCATATTCTCAGAACTTCATGCTTAGATCATTAAAATCTCTACCAGTGGGTAATGCTAAACAACAAGGAAAGGAGGAGGGAATGGGCCTTCCGCTCCTGAACCAGCCTAGTGGTCTCAGAGTCCACAGCCTGCCTGGATCCCTAACACTCCGGCAGGCCTCCACGGCTGGCTCCCTTCATATTTGGTTATGTTCAAAACCAAATTTTCTAAAAGAAAATAATATTTTATGTGGAACATTTTATTGCATTTAAAAATACATTAGTAGATAGTGTTTATAGGGAATTAATGTATGTGGTACTTATTCAAGTCTTATCAAGGTTATGCTTGGGGGCAAGAGAAAGTAGTACTCCACCACTTCCTCCCCTACTCCCAAACAAGAGCATTTAAAGAGTTTTCAAAGTGATACTCTTTCTTCTTCTTCTTCTTCTTCTTTTTGAGTCAGAATCAACTTGCTGCCTCAACCTGCTCTGCTCAGGAGATTCTTCTGCCCCAGCCTTCCAAGTATATGGAACTACAGGCACGAGCCACCATGCCCAGATAATTTTTTGATTTATTGTAGAAATGAGATCTCATCAAGTTGCCCAGGCTGGTCTCAAGCCTCTGGGCTCAGGCAGTCCTCTTGCCTCTGCCTCCCGAAGTACTGGGATTACAGGTGTGAGGCACTGCACCCAGCCAAAAAGTGATGGTCTTTAAAAGGTGGGTTTTCGCAGCGAGATTTCATCTCTACAATAAATCAAAAAATCAGCCGGGCGTGGTAGCGCATGCCTGTAATTCTGGCTACTTGGAAGGCTGAGGCGGAAGGATCGCCGGATCCCAGCATGTCGAGGCTGCGGTGGCTGGGAGCGGCCACTGCACTCTAGTCTGGGTGACAGAGTGAGACTCCAACTAAATAAATAAATAAATAAATAAATAAATAAATAAATAAATAAAATTTTTAAGAGGTGGATTTTCCTTGAAGTAAATACAACTTAGAAAAAATTATCTATGCAGATAAATTGAATGCATTTGTTTATTTTAAAACTTTCAACACTAAAGTATTTACATAGAATTATGTTTTCTTTAACAACGTTATAGACCATTTCATAGCATAAGTGGTTAAGTAAAAGTGTCATTTTAAAAATAATGATGATAATAACAGGCAAAAGAGGTTAAACTAAGAAATTAAATTGTTTTAAAGGATGTAGACATAGGAATACTTTGGAAACAATATTTGACGTTTTCCAGTATTGAATTTTCTAAATATTTCATTGCTGCTTTCTTTTTTAAATGTTTAGTTTTTATAAAATTTGTGACATTCATTCTACTAATTTATCTTGTTTAATAAATTAAGCACTTAAACACACTTTGAAATTAACCCCATGCAGGTTTAAAATCAAGGATAAAGAGCTCTTCAGTAATTCACAGAAAAAAAAATAAGATAGACTATTCACCTCATTGTACTTCTTAAATTTATTAATTATAGTTCATCTGATAATCTGTAGATTTGACCTTTTAAATCATGGTCTACACAACACTTTAATCTCACAGGTGCTTAGCGTACTTAACTGACATCAATCTTAAAATTTTGCCTCTTAAATACTTTATGCTCTAATTTGAAAATATAGTATTGTAAGTTGGTTTAGAACAATGATATTTCAACTTTAGTAAATTATATGTTTAAAGTATAGCTAGTCAAATTTTATCACCTGAATAGGAACTTTTCATTCCTTGTGTTCCCTTCTCACCTTTCAAATTTTTCTCTTCTTCAAATGAGCATTTCCCAAAACCAGCAGGTCTGCTGTCTACTAAAAAGGAGCATGGTCCTATGTCACCATGTCAATGTTCCAGATACCATGGTCAGAAGACAGAGATCAATGTCCCAACTCTCGGATAGGTCAATTTCTGTTTCCATGTCCACATTCAGCTTCAAAACATTCACTGTTGCCTATAAATCAGCAAAGCATATTTTATCATAAAACATATTATCAAAGTCATACAAATTATTATGAAAGACTTTTAAACAAATCTTAGCAAATCATTAGCCTCTGATTTTTCTCATTTCACCTATATTAGTCTTTGCAGGCTGCCAGAATAAAATACCACAAATTAATGTCTTTTTTTTAATATTTAGGCATTATAAGTTTTTTTATTTTTTAATTTGGGGGGGCATTTTTTATTCAGCACTAGGCATACAAATGGTCATTTTGCAGTTAAAGTTTGGGTCTCATTTTGTTCCCTGTTTTGCCTGGTTTGAGATCAGGTACCCTTACCGATGAAGTGGCCCTGCTTCTCCTGGCAGTTTCCCACTACTGTCAATCCCTTTCTTATACTATAATGACAATTGTTCAGGGTTCACTTATGAGTGATAACATGTGGTATTCAGTTCTTTGCTTCTGTGATAGATCATTGAGTATTATAGACTCTAAATCCATCCAGGTTGCTATGAAGTTCATAATTGTGTCTTCTTTAGGGCTGGGTAATATTCCATCATATATATGTACCCCTTCTTTTTAATCCAGTCCTCTTTCAATGGACAGCATGAGTGGCTCCATGTTTTTGCTATTGTGAATAATGCTGCAATAAATTTGTATGTGCAGGTATCTTTTTCATAGAGTGATTTGAGTTTTTCTGTGTATATTCCCAGAAGGGGGATTGCCGGGTCATATGGAAAGCCAATTTTTAGTTCTTCTGGGAATCGTCACACTGTTTTCCACAAACTAATATCTTAAACAATAAATCTTTATTTTCTCACTGTTCTGGAGGCTGGAAGTCCAACATCCAGGTTTTGTCAGGGTTGGTTTCTGGCTTAATTTGTTGCTGTTTTCACACAAGGCTTTCTTCTGTGCAAAGAGAGCTTTAGTGACTCTTTCTGTTCTTATAAAAACACCAGTTCTAATGGATTAGTGTCCTGTGCTTATGACCTCATTTTACTTTAATTATCTCCTTAAAGACCCTATTTCCAAATTCATTGGGCTTTAACAGGTGAATGAGAATGGGGGACACAATTCAGTCCATAGCACCACTACATCTGGCTCAACCCGAATTGCCCAATTAATGATTGCCAAACCATGACTCCAGTCTTTGTTGTTTACTACATCCTGTCTCATGTCCATGGTAACCCAAGTATTCCTATAACTTCTAAGAACCCAACCAGTGAACGATTCTTAACACAAAATCTAAAATTGACAGTATATCTCAATTTATTTTACAAAATCTTTATGTTTCTTCCCTCCAGGGAAGCCCCACCTTGAAGTTGCTCTTTTCCTGCAATATTGTAATAAGTCTCAAGGTAGAGAATTTAGGTTGAGGTTTCTTCTTTTTTGTTTTTTTCTTATTTTCATAGATTGGTATAGTTTTGTTACATGAATATATTGCACAGCTGTGACTCTGGTTGTCATACTTATATATAATATTTTTAAAATTAAGATTATATATGTTTGACATTATATATATGATTATAGCTATTCTTTAATTCAAATATTTGGAAACCCCAATTTTGAATACATTTATTATATGTCTGAGAAAAAGATTTCAAAGAGAAATGGATCAGGTTGCATTACTCATTTATTTGTAAACAATAGCTTTGTTGAAGAAAGTCCTGGAATGAACAAGAAGAGATAAATTGTATAATCCACTATACCAGTAAACTCTAAGGTTTAAATATGTGACATATTATTTGATTCACAGGTTTCTTTACATGCATGGATACATTTTTGTCTTTAATTTAAAAAGAAAATAACCAAAAAAGTCAGAGAAAAATGCAGATATTTATAACATTTTAAATTTTATTACTAAATGGAGAAGTGGTCAATGAGTTTAGGATAATAATCAGAAGTAGAACAACAATAAATAAGTAAATAATTAACAATGAGGATTGTAAATACAAAAAAAGAAGCAAAATAAAGCTGACTATTGCCATGAGAAAATCTGGTAAGTTTGTGCTTTTTAATCATGTCATAGAAGTTAAAAAGAAAAAGAAAGAAACTCTGCCAATTATGGATTCCAGATTATGGTCTTCTTCATAAAGAGACTCAACACTAATTATAGGTGAAACAGAAATATCCAGCACTCCCACATACACCCCAAATTAACACAAACTCACACAACCAACATAAACATTCAAATAAAAATCCTTACATTTTGTCTGATGTGACCTTGGTCCTAGCTAGAGGAGGTATTGCCTCTGAGTACCAATCACCATGAACCAACTTTCATTTGGGGTTGGACCTAAGTGATTCACTAACCACAAAATTTAAATCAAAATTTAAAAAAACTAAAAATGTACTTGATGAGATTTATTTAGCATGCTACAGAAAGAAATTCAAATAAAACTCTTCTTTTAGTCTCCACTTCCTTTCTTTTTTTTAAAATACACATGAAGTTTCCATTTATTCTGGAATGGGTTAGGGTGAACATCTGAACCTCCAATAAGGTTGCTGTGCTGACGGCCTGTGCAGTGCACACCCTGTATGGGTTCATGCCTAATGACCTTGCCATGGAGGTGAAGGCCAATGACCTTGCCATGGAGGTGAAGGCCAGGGGACAAGGGACATACGGTGAGTCCTTTGGTGCAGGAGTGGCCCTGGCGACTGCACAAGTGCCTGTGGTCAAAGTGGGAGCACTGATTCCCTGCCAGGGACAAAGGGTAAGGCTGGTGGGTAGTGACTCTCAGGTCAGATTAGATCCCAGCTCAGAGTGACAGTCAGGGTCTCAATGGCTCTGCTAAATCCAGGGCAGTGGACCCTAGGTGTATACCACTCATCCCAGCTCTTAGTCTCCATTTTCCAAAAAATGCTTCAACTCTTTCCTCGATTTTTTTTTTACTTCAAGTTAATTTAGTAGGATACCAATAAGAGAGAGTCCTTAGAATCCTGGAAGACTTGAGGCTGCTCAGATGCAACCATAAAAAACATAAAGATGCGATCATAAAAAGTGTGTGTGTGTGTGTGTGTGTGTGTGTGTGTGTGTGTGTGTGTGACATTATTTTATTTTATTAACTTTATTTTATTATAGACATTTTACTTTATTTTATTTTATTTTATTATAGACATGTGAGGTACAAGTCAGGATTAGATACATAACAAATCTACACGCAGGGAAAGTTTGAGCCTTCAATTTGTTCTCACTTCCCCTGGTTTCAGATCAGGTACGCTTTGTGCTGTTATGTGCTCGCGCCAAAAAAAATCTCAAATGAACATACAACATAAAATTACAAGACACATGAAGTAATAAAGCACATTCACAAGAACCCAAAGTAGAAACAAACAGAAAAGTTAGCAAAAGCTTACTGGGATTATTAAATATGGAATAAAAAATAAGTAAGCATCTGTAACACAGTTAAGGAAATAAAATGGAAGCTGAAGGTATAATTATGAAAATATTGCTCCAAATACTAACAAAGTTTGAGTAAATAAAACTTTATAAACTATAGGTAGGCATAGTATAATACCTGAAATGTTCCAGTTCAATAAGTGAGACAGAATATATTTGAAAAGGCTGAAGAGAAAATTACTAGAGTAGAAAAAATATTAACAAATAATCCAGAAAATGTCACTGAGAATGAAATAAATAGAAAGAATAGAAATGAGTTTAAGGGGCTAAAATTAAAAATACCTGAGAATTTTCTAGAACTATACTGTTTAGAATCCACAGATTAATAAAATGGCAGCCTGATAAACTTAGTTGACATTTCAAAGAATTAAAAGCAATGATGAAAGCCTAACACTTTGATAGTGAGAAAAGATAATTCAAAAGTAAATACTAGTCATGTCCTCTGTGATATTTCTGTCAATGACAAACCACATCTATGACAGTGGTTGATCCCATAAAATTATAGCACTATATTTTTACTGCATCTTTTTTTGTTTAAATATGTTTAGATACACAAACACCATTGTGTTACAAGTGCCTACAGTATTCAGTACAGTTACATGTTGTTCAGGTTTGTAGCCCAGGAGCAATATGCTATACCTTATAACCTAATTGTGTAGTAGGCTACAGCATCTAGGTTTATCTAAATACAATCTATGATGTTTGCACAATGATGAAATTACCTAAACACACATTTCTCAGAATGTATCCCTGTTGTTAAGCAACACATGACTATATAATAATCATCTTAAAATTAGACAAATAATAGATGGAACTGATTGAATGTACTATAATAGGAATAAGCTAAGAAAGTAACTGCTGAGCCTTTTACAAGCTTTTCTTATCTGGGTACAATCATCTAATACAGTTATAAAATGAGTGTATGTACGTACATACCAAGGGTGCAGAAAATGTATACTAATTTTAAGAGATGTTCTTTATCTACTACTTTCCTAAGTTGAATTGAATTACAGTAGCACTGTAGTGTGACATTCACTCAAAAGATTGCATTAATCAAATGAACAGCTAACATCTCCATTCAACAGGCAGGGCAAAGAAAGTGACTGAAGCACAGTTGTCATTCAAGGAGCACAAGATCATTTTGAAGTGGTATTTGAAACTCGAGAACGTTGTGGCAGTACAACAATGGACGTGTGAGTATGCAACAGAACCTCCAACACGCCTAACAACTGCACGCAATTGTGAGAAATTTGAAACGCATGGCTTTGTACATGATATGCCCAAGTGAAGATCTGGGAGGCCTCCCACAGCAACAAGTCCTGTAGTGTTTTGCTGTAGTCATAAGTGTCTGAACGCTGACGGTAACCATTTTGAACACCTCTTGTAATTGCAGAAGTCAAACATTACTTGTATTCATCTTTTGTTATCTGTATATAGAGTACTACAATTTTTATATAGCTTTTTCCTTTCTTATATATGTATACATATTTTTTGCACTGCTGTGTATACACACACAAATACATGTTTAGCATACTTAATCTCAAACTCCTCAATCGGAAATGGTACACAATCTGAAACTTTTGATGCCACATGATGCCACAAGAGGAAAATTTCACATCTGACACCTTGGTTTTCTAATGGTTCAATGCATACAAACTTTATTTCATGCACTAAAATTATTTAAAATATTGCATAAAATTACCTTCAGTCTATATCTAAGTTGTATACAAAGCATCAATGAATTTTGTGTTTAGACTTGGGTCCCATCTCCAAGATATCTCATTATGTATATATGAATATTCCAAAATCCAAAAATATCCCAAGCACTTCAGATAAACAATAATCAACCTGTATATGTATATAAATATGTTTAGCTGTTGGAAAGTTATTTTAAAGAGCTATTTAGTAAGAAAATAAAAGGTAAAGAAGTTTATCTCCAATGACATTAAAGACAAAAACTAGCCTTGACCCATGTTAGAATGGGAATGATTGTTTCACATGGGTCACAGTCATTGCAACCAATATCTTAGAGCAAAAGTAGAGAAACAGTGTTGACAATTGAATTAATACCACTTGTCTAAAATCACAATTTAAATAAGCAATTTCAAGTAAAAAACATTGTAACATTTAAAATTAGAAGTATCTTCTCATTAGACATTTTTGGCTTAGGTTTTAAAGTACTAATTTAACTTTTAAAAATATAGCATTGGAAGACAAATATATCAACAAAATAAACTTAACCAATGTTTTCTTCAACTTTTAAGCTCATCTCACACAAACGAGTTAAATTTGACTTTGAAATCTACATTATCCTGGAAGATGTATTGAACTTTTTCTGTTAGTATTCATTCATTCAAATCAAAATGTTTGTACAATACAATTAGTCAATTACCAGTGATGCAATAATAAGAACAGCTTTGAAATCTCAGCTTTCCTATAAGGGAAGGCTATTTTTTGTCCAACCCAAACAGATTTTTTAGCTTCACCTAATAATTTAGTTGTGTTGAGATTTAGAAAAGCCTAATTTTCAGAGGAGATAACAACTTATTACCTTTGTAGTCAAGAAGTTGGCTGGTAACTGTATTTAGATCCACTGCAGCAGTGAATTGTTTACCTCTAAAGCTAATGTGTGACTCTTGCATTAAACCTGGAAAAGCAAGGATTTTATATTTGGGTTCTTGATCTGGATACATCTCCTAGAAGCGGTTGTGACAACTCCTAAAAAGTCTTAGTTAACTTTACAAACAGAAAATACAAACATTTTCTTGAGTATGGTATTTATAAAATTTACATTTTTAGGATTGCAACCATATCCAACAACTAATTAGTGAAAAATCTAGCTAGCTATGTAAATAAATGAGATATAACTTGTCTTTTAACTAACCAATAAAGTTACTCATCAGTTGTGTGTAATAAGAAATATATTCATAATATCCACATGAAAATTAACATCTAACAGTAAAATAAGAATGTATCCAACAACTTTCAGTATATTTATATCGAGAGTTTGAATGCAGTCTTTTTTTTTTTTTTTTTTTTGCAGGAAGCAGTTGGAGAATCTTGTGGTAAAATCACTTGTATTATGTCTTTTCTGTAAACTGTATCTGTTACATAATACTAACACTAGCTTGACAAGTAGTGAATGTTTTGTAAGAGTTGAAAGTATTGTTTCCTTTATTCTGTTTTAAGTATGCATGACTGATGTTATTTTAGTTTATTTTAGTTGTTGACAAATATCATGGGAATAACCAATGATATTTGTACTAATAAGCATCTCAGAAAGGTAAGGTGTCCAAAGGTAAGCCAACAGCCTGGGTGCACTGAGATTTTAGATGTTCTTACATGAGAAAATTCCATGGATTTTCATATTAAGGAATTGTATCTTTTAAATAATATTAAATATCAGAGGGTGCACATTTTAAAAAATTTGAACTTTTTTATCTGTTTCAAATATTATGGGATTCCTAATGGATAACAGTTGAATTAGCAAATCTCTCTCATAACATCTGAGGGGCTTTCTTTGTTGTTACTGACATGAGATTGTTCCATAAGGATGATGTTGGGAGCTGGCCGGCCGTGGAGGCCTGCCTGAGTGTTAGGGATCCAGGCAGGCTGCGGACCCTGAGACTGCTAGGACGAGTTCAGGAGCTGAAGGCCCATTGCCTCTTCCCTTCTTTGCTGATTTGGCATGTTCCACTAGCAGGGACTTTGATGATCTAAGCATGAGGTTCTGAGAGTATGACAGGCATGGCTTACTTTAGGAGTCCATTGTTCCCGTTTCTCACAGACTGCGGTTTTGGCTTTAAACTTAACATAATTCAAACTCAGGTCACATTTGGGAGCCTTTAATAAGGTACAAGCTTCTTTAAAGATTTAATAGTATATTTGTAGAATTAGTATATACATACAAAGTGCTGTTTTAATCTTAATAATACAGATAAATATCTAGAGCTACAGCCCAGCACAAGCTTTGGGCTGGGCCACATTCCTAAAGGCCCAACATGAGCTTTGGGCTGGGCCACATTCCTTAGGAATTGGTTTGGGCTATAATTAAGAGTTTCTATAGTGTAGATAGAATTAGCGTAAAATAGAGAGGAACTGGGATGCAGGTTGGTTATTAGGTATTGCATATGCATAGGTTTTAAAAGTTATTGATTATTAGAATATTATGATATTAGAATTGCTGTACTGCTTTTGAGAAATATTAACCAAGCATGAGGAACAGTGAAATAGTTTTGGGATCCTCATTCCTCATGCTTGGGGAAACACCTGGTGGGTGGGGGACGCCCCTCATCCACCTGGTTCTATGTTCATGTAAATGTCTTGTGATTTAATTGGAATTGCCCTTCCTCTTACTCCAGGAAACACCTGGTAGGTGAAAGATGCCCCTCATTCACCTGGCTTTGTGTCCATGTAAAGGTTTTGTGATTTAATTGAGATC
>NW_007253824.1:895686-997846 GCF_000164805.1 Carlito syrichta | reverse complement strand
TCTTTTAATATCTATCCTTATAGAAATGCCGACACCATCACACCTTCCAAGGGACCCCCTAAATCTCTTTTTGAGGGCTGGCTCCCCAAAGGATATGACAGTAAAATTGAGCTCTGTTTGTTATTTAGTGACACCTAACTATCCTGAATGCCTTTTCAGTGTTCAAGATTGGCCCAGTTCCTGACAGATGCTTGAAGTAGGAACAGACACCGTTCCTCAGTGGAGTTGCTTGACTCTAAGACTCCTGCCAGGTATTCAAGTCTTGTCAGCCGTCTGACCAATATTCCCATCTTCTAGATGGAAGATGTTTCTGACCGAACTTTTCCTTTATGAACACATAGCAAAAAACAAAACAAGAAAAACATAACTTATGTAATGCTATTCAAAAAGGAATGATAAGACAATAGACTACAGCCTGGACTGCAGACATTCTGTCTTTATGTCCTACCTGGGAAACTTTTGAGAACGTTTTTCTATGTATTTTCTACTATTGTCCTTCCCATCTGCAATATCAGAGAAAGGGTCCCCAAGGTTTGCTGTAAAAATGTCTTAGCTTCTGGGTCTTAGCTTGAGTACTAGTAGACACTGAATTTCTAGTAGTAGGAAAGGAAATTCAGTAATGCATAATGGTCAAACAAAAAAAGTGAGACTTTATTGCTACATAGCTTGGTATACTTTATCAGATAGCAATTAATAAAGAAATCTCTGAAATGAGTCAGTGAGGTACAGAGTTTATTTCAGAGTACTTTTAGAGTTTATAATGTCATGACATACCTACTTGTTACTAATGTCCAAAACTTGTCTAAATGTCTATGGCAAAAAAAAAAAAAATTCATGCTGGAGAAAACTGTAATTTCAAAAGCTTCTAAAATTTACATTTTAAAATAAAATATGTGCTGGTACATGATTCTACATAGATCAGTCAGTGAGATTAGGGTAATCATTATTTTTTATATCAGAAAAAAGAAAACAATACACAACTAAAATACCTGGTAGATTTGGTAGTATTATGACCAACCAAAAGTGTCTTTTGGTAAGGTAAGTAAGCCATAACTCTACATATTTTCTTTAATCTGCTAAGAAAATAAAATTAGTACAAGAACATTTGATTCCAAAGTAATAAGTATATATCATAAATCACCGGAATTTCAACACAGAGCATTCCAAACTACCTTTAATCCAATTATATATTTATCATAAATGTAAAGCCAATATGTTAATACATTATAAATGTAATATGTAAGTCCTTTAGAATCTTAAACATAAAAATTGCAATTTATATTAAATATATATTTCATTCTCTTTAGTCCTATAAAACATTTACCATTATTTTCAATATATAGCAATTACAACAAGAACCTATCTTCTGGTGAAAGGTAGAAACAAAGTGTTCTGCCTGGCAGTTAAAGACAGGAAACCCTTCTTGCCAATGCATCCTGAGTTAATGCAGAACAAGTTTCCTGTTTCTGGAAGAGAAGCAGAAAACTCTCTAACTCACTCTTACCAATGAGCCCTCTGAAGTACAAGGTATATCATCTGCCATGTGGAAGTCAGGATGGGAGAATGTCATACTTTTGAGACCCAGGTGCAGGGTACTAGTGGTCCAGAAAGTAGAACCATTTCCCCTACCACCAGCCCAGAGTCACAAGCAAGAGCAGCCTGCTACTGGGGAAGGAGCAAGATATAGACAAGATTACCATTTTGGTACAAGTATTCAGGAACTGATGAAACTAGGGATGAAGCAGGGACTTGGAAAAACACCTAGGCACCTCATCTAAGCATCACCAAGAGAGCAGCAGCCCAACTTAATGAAAACCACTGAAGAAATTTGAAGTCTATGGAGCACTTAAAATGATCAAAAACAAATACAAAAGCCAAACTCCTGACAAAATTGAATTCCTCACACTGAATGATAGATAGAAAGGTGTGCCCATTTCTGTGTATAATTATCATTTATCTCAGTTTCCTCCAATATTCTTCTACAAATAGTGTGTGGGTTGCAAGCAAAAGTGCAACACAAAAAAGAAAAGGAAAAAAAAAGAAAGAAAAGTCATCTGTACTCAAGAGATAAATTAAGCAGCACAACGAGACCTAACAATGGAAGTCAGATATATTGAAATAATTATGATTCATGTGTCCATTTAATATTTGTGTATTTCATTGTAATTTTTACCTAAAATCTGTAGTCTTATAGCATAGTTAAGTTCATAATATGCAAAATATTCAGGGGAAAACCCACTGATATCTGCAATATACTTTCAAATTCATTCAAAAATAAAATATGTGAATACAGATCAATAAGTTTAAAATGTCTGACAGATATAATAACTATTAATTGTGGAATCATGAGGTCATATAAATTATTTCATGTTGTTAATTTAAACAATCACATTAGCACAAGGATGGGATCGGCAGTTACTGGGCATAGGGGAGAGAGAAAAGGGGGCACGTGATGGGACAACACAATGTGTACCTGGCCCATTGCCAGGGGGAGTAAGGGACAGTTAGAAGCCCAAATGTCACCTGCATGCAGCCTGCTTACATAGAAAATCTTTACTTATACCTCACACTGTAAAAATAATTAATTTTAAAAAATAAAATGTGAAAATGTTTATAGAATAATACCGGAAAATTTAAATTAGATGACATATATTTAAGAAAATCCATATTGCACATTATGCAACAAAAGAAACCTCAGAATAATTAAAGGGTTACATTTAGGAGGGTTAAGCTTTAACACTGTCAAGAGAATATAGCCAAATGTTCTTGTAAATTCAAAATGAGAAAAAACTTGCTAAATAAGGCAAAATCTAGACCCAAAAGTATAATAAATAAGATCTCAATGTTCTAAGAAAAACCACATAAGTTACAGACCCTTTACAATATATATTGACACAAAATGCCAGGATAAACTATTCTGCATTGTCAAAAAAGGTGAAAAATAATGAATGGTGAAATTAATGTACATAAAATTTTATAGCCCTCTGTAATTTCTAATTATATTAAAGTGTTACTTTTATAATTTTAAAAAAGATTATTATAAAAAGAAAAAACTTTATAGAATAATTTTCTATCATTAAATTTATTTAATTTCTTATTAAACATCCATCTAGAATGCAGCTACCTACCAAATTCTGTGCTCATCTATGAATATATAAAGAAATACTGTAAGAGATATGAAAAACTTAGTGATACTCAATGCCATTCTGACAGCTATATAAATAGACACTGCTGATAATCTTCCCCATATATACATATTTAAAAATTTTATCTTTTTTAAACTGTTCACTCTTTGTCACAATATATCCACATCTTGATAGGTGAATCATTATAACAAAAATACAAAATAGTAAATATCCACTTATGTTTTTTTATTTATGTAGGGAAAGTTTCTACCATTTATTTTATTCTAAACCTTGTGAAGATATAGGCAAATATACCCCCTTGTTCAGCCTAATAATAAACATCTCCATTTAGATTGAAATAAATATAATTATATACGTTAGTATTGGTTTCATGCTTCAGAGAAATTGCTGATGTGGACTATTATTTTAATAGAAATTGTTTTCAGGCTGCAATTAATTTCAATTATGCTTATCTGTAGCAGCAGCATTGTGATATATATTTAAAGACAATCCATGCCAAAACTACCACAGCTATTTCTGAAATAAGCACAGCAATGTGAATAATGGTGGGACAGCTCTTCCCAACTTAGCAATTTGAAAAACAAAAGCATACAACAGTCTGAGTGTATCTGTATGTGAAATCCTATTCTGTATATTCACACTGATCATAAATTGGCTGAAAAAGAAAATACAACGTTAATGCAGAATGTACAGATGAGACTGAAACTGATGGAAGCCTTTTCTGAAAAAGTTCAAATCACCAACAGAAATGATAAAACTTAGATAGAATAAGCCAAATCTATCATATAATGGCTTTTAAAAATTATTTAAGCATGAGGAAAAACTGATATAGTAAACTTTTCAAAATAGTAAATAATTCCAAAAAAAATCGGCTGACTACATTTTTATTTTTTTAAATGTTAAGAACATACCTTTGAAACAACCTCTGATCTAATCAAATAGTAGGGATCCCTGAAGATTCCAATATGGCTAGTGTAATTAAAGAGAATTCTGTAAAATTACCCTTGGTCTTGGTTCAAGAAAATCTCTGCATGATACTTAATTCACTTCTACTATAAACTTAGAAGGAAATAGAATATCACTTAAAAAAACAAACAATCACAAACCACAATATGAAATACAGGAGATAAGAATGTTTGAATCAAAATCAATGGTATAAAAATTTTAAAAAGCAAGTTATGAATGTTGTTTATAGGTTCTGGACATCCACATTAATAAACACAAAATACTCTATAGGTTACTTTTGTTAATGACAGATAAAATACAAATGCTTCATGATTCAGGCTCTCTTTTCTGTTCATTTATATGTATATATAAGTGACTTCTTTAATTTAAGTGACTTCTTTAATTTTTTTAATTTAAGTGACTTCTTTAACCTAATGAGAATAAACTTGACTCCAAATAAAACATGAGCCAGATGCAGTGTCACACATCTACAGTTTCAGCCACTAGGGAAGTTGAACTGGAGAATTGCTTAATTAGTCTAGGAGTTCAGAGAGACCCTGTCTCAAAAAAAAAATTGAACAATTAAAATAAATGTTTAAAAATCACCAGCAGGCTGTAGTATTAGAGATACACTGTACTTTTAAAAAATATTTTTTCTATTAAAGAAACAGGAAATAAAAACCCTTCTAATTTCGGCCAGGGATTCTACGTCCAGGAGTGTCTGCACCTAGTTTCTAGAGTGGCATCCACAGGGAGATATGGGCTTTGCTTCTGGCATTTGAGGTAACAAAGAAAATAAAAAATCCAATAGAATCCTCCCTACAGTGTAATCAATCTTCATTCTCTCTTCACATGCCATTGTCAATTAAATTCCCAATTTTTCTTTCCCCTCTTCTCCCATGCCTCAGGTTTTTTCCTGTGGGAGGTTCAAATAAACCTCATGACTCAAAATATTCATTATTTATTGTAGCTTCCCGGAGAAAGTTGGCAGTCAAGCAAAAAGGAAGTCCTGTCACCGATCACAGAAAAGTGGGGAATGGATGAATGAATGATTAATCCGAATGCTTTAGTTCACATGTTTGAATTTTAGAAGTTCAAGTTTTCCATATTTTGGCCAAAGAACAGTTTATGAGAAAGGTGTGGGAATGGCAAGAGGATTATTATTCATTTGGTCAGTGGACTCATCAGGAAGTTGACACTTGAACAAATACTTGAAGTAGGTAACAATGTTATCCTTATGTTATAACCACAGGAATTTTCAGGCAGAGCTAACAACCAATGCCAATGTTTAAGGCATACATTATTTTTTGAAGGAAAAGAAATAAAGCCAGTGTAGCTTCAGCAATCTTGGAAGGAAGAAGGATTAGTAGAAAACGAATACAGAGAGAAAATGGCAGGAGAAGGTGGGGCGAAAAGACAAATATGTGCAGTTTCACAGCCAGACTATTGCAAACATTTGGACCTTAGTTTCAGTGTAATGAAGAACGATTGCAGGACTTTAAGTAGAAGAGTGACATATGACCTAATTTGTGTCTTAACAGGATCACGTTTGTTTTCTAAACCAAGAACACACTTCAGTGAACAAGAGTGGAACCGCAGAGCACAGTTAAAGAGTTAGATAAGAATCGGAGTGAGTGATTTACATTCCCAGTAACAGCAATAAAGGTGCTGAGAAGTGGCTGGAATCTTTATTGTGTTTTGAAAATAGAGACAAGTTTTGCTGTTCAACTGAATATGAGGAGTAAGATGGGGTTGGAAGACTTAAGAAAGTCTTCCAGGGCCAGGCGTAGTGGCTTAGCCTGCAATCCCAGCACTTTGGAAGACTAAGGTGAGAGGACTGCCTGAGTCCAGGGGGTTTGAGACCAGCCTGGGCAACTTGGTGAGAACTCGTCTATACAATAAAATCACAAAAACTAGCCAGGTGTGGTGGTATGAGTTTGCAGTTCCAGCTACTTGGAAGGTTGAGGTGGAAGGATCACCTGAGCCCAGCAGGTAGAGGCTGTGGTGGCCGTGAGCATGCCACTGCACTCCAGCCTGGGCAACAAGAGTGAGACTCCACTCAAAAAAGAAAAAGAAAGTCTTCCAGATAGATTTGTAATCTCAGCAACAGGAAGACAATTTCCATCATCTGAGATGAGAAATGTGGCAATTAGAGCAGTTTTGAAATCAGGGAGGTCAGAATATCAGTTTTGGAAATGCTAAGTTAGATAGGCTGATTAGAAACATAAAAAGATAAATCTTAAAAGTGCTTGTATATATCTGTCCGGAGTTCTTGCAGAGATCTGGCTGAAGATGGAAGTTGAGAGTTCATGGCTTTTCATGAGATCATCAAGAAAATAAGTGGAAAGGGAAGACTAAAACAAAATTATGTCAAACACAAGTGCTTAGGGAGGAAATAATGCTCCAGAAACAGAGACTGAGAAGAACTAATGACAGAAGTTGGAGGGAAGCCAGATAAATGTGATGTGCTGGAAGTTCAGGGAAAAAAACTGTCCAGGAGAAATAATTGTCCCACGGCTAACTCTAGGTCCAGAAAAATGAGCTTTTGGAATTGACCACAGGTTTGTACCATACGAGAGTAGTTACCTTAAGAAATGCAGTTTTTTGTTGTAGATATTTTTTGTTGTTGTTAGGAAATGTAGGATAATAAGGAGAATGCAAAAGTCAAAGAGGAGTAGATTTAAGAGAGAATAAAACCAAGAGGACGCAAGCAGTAGAAATTTGAGATACTCTTAAAAACTGCTGAAAAGGAAACTGAGGAAATGGGGTAGTAATTGGCAAGGGAAGGGTTATATGACTATCTTAGAAGATAGGAAAATAACAGCATATTTATATACCATTCTAAATGATGCCTGAGAGAAGGAAAAACAAACCGGCAATGTATGATATGGGAGATGTGATGTTGTCATGTTCTTAAGAACAATCTTCTCAAAAAATTACAAAATTTGAGAGATCAGCTTAAGCGAGAAGTTCAGAGAATTCTAACAGAAAAGCTGCCTAAAAGGATTATAATATGAACATAATAACTAATTTTAAATTTTCTAATAGCCACACTAAAAAAAAGGTATGGAAAAGTAGGTGAAATTAATTCTAATATGTTACTTACCCCAATTTATCCAAAATATTATCCTTTATATATCTATTCTACCAGTGGATTTATGCTTCTGCTGGTAGATAATGCCCTTTTGCTTGTTGATGTAGGTCTTCCTTAAGCATTTCTTGCAGGTCTGGTCTCGTGATTGTATATTCCCTCAGTTTTTGTTTGTCTGGGAAAGACTGTATTTCACATTCATTTAGAAGGATAGCTTCTTATTCAATATAACAATATGAATGAGATATTTTGCATTCAATTTTTTATACTGTCTTTGAATCCAGAGTAAATTTTATAATTATAGTATATCTCCCTTTGCACTGGCCTCATTTCCTGTGCTTCGCAGTCACATGTGGCTGATGGCAATTGTTGCTGGAAAGGCAGGCAGGTAGAATATGATTCTGGTAGGGGAATGAGTTCTAGCAGTCGGAGTCTATGAAATTTATTTTCTGATGACTTCAATTTACTTGGAGAAAATGGAATGACGGAAAGACAGCTAAACGTGAAGATGAGGGAAAGATGCTGGTGAAAAGATAAGGTATAACATAGTTGTAGAATATGGAAATATGGAAGCGGTTCTTGACCATGAACATAGAGACTTAAGTTCATTCCCATGTAATTGCAATATGCTCTTTCTATCCTTCTCTCTTTCTTGTCTACCCTTGCTTTATTTGAATAAACATGCCAGTTTCTTTTGCCAAGCAATTTTGGAAAATATGACTGTTGATTCTAGAAGATGTGAATGAATATGAAGTCCCATATAAGAATATTGTTCTAAGGATAAAATTTCTAATGTGCTTTAATAATACTTTTAAATATCTAAACATTACAGATGAAAAACCTGGTTTTGTATAAATTGAATAGTTTTTTCAATTGCTATATGAACTCATTGAAGTGCATTTGTTCCTTTTTATTACCAATGCTGAGGCAGTAATTAAATTGAATTTTTATTGAACCTATGGCATATTTTACCACATAGTTAACTGTAGCTTTATAAGTTGTGATCATTTCATTATAGGCCACCTCTCCACTGGTAATTATAAACTAGACACACAGGTACTTGTTATTGATGGATAAATCTAAATAAGCTGTTTTATTGTTTAAATGACAAAATAGAACATATGTATATATATGCATTAATACAATCATTATTTTGTTTATTGATTTTTCTAATTTTATACTGTCTTGGGTCACATACAGAAATATTTATAGATTATACAAACTTGCAGTGTAGATGAGTATTTATACCCATGAAGCTTTCTTTCTTTATTCTAGCATTTTCCTTATAAATTCATCCATGTATAATTGCATGTCAGTTCTCACAGTGATCCTTAACTTGCTAAATTCAAGACACTGCAAAAGAAATTCTGAAGATCCTTGGGACATATAAGCACTTCAATGCACCAAGGAAAGGTGTTTGCACAAGGCTGTAGGACAGGATCAGCCACATCTCTTAAAGCAATTAACCTCTTCTTCTCCGGGTCAGTCAACTGTGAAGACCCTCCATAAGAAGGAACAGATATTGCTCATAGCAGACTGGGTAGCCTTACGTGCCCTCACCCGTGGAGGATGTGAGATTTTTTTCATTGTCTGGAAGATTGTAATGCAGACTGCTAGGGATTCTGACCTAGCATTCCTCCTAAATGTTAGGATAGTTCACCTCTCTTGGGTCCTGACCTCAGCCGGTTTCCAGGCATTTCTAGTAACAAAGTTCACGTTTTGTGAGAACTACTCTCTTGAGAATTTAGGCCAGGTGTCTCTGTGTCCTAATCAAGAATCTTCACTACAGCTGTTGTCCCCACTCCAAAGCTGTTTCTAACATCAGGCTCTCTACTTTATTCCTCCTAGCAAAAGCTTTTTTGTAAATCATGTACACCGATGACCAATTAACCAGAGTCCAAATTTCCAGCAACAGAAAAATCAGAGTCCTTATCATAAAGTTTAGTCTGTAACAAAAAATCTTCACAAAAATTCACCTAGTTTCAGACATTATTTATGGAAATGCATTTTAATTTGACAAGAAATAGAGTTGTTCCCTAGCTAGCATAATTTTAAGCAATTTTGTGAAATCACAAGATAGATAAGAGAACGGTATTTTTCCCTTTCACATCCATTATATGTGAAAAATACATAGTGCCTCATTTTCTGTGCCAAGAAGAACCCAGTCTCTGCTCACACCTTTAATGTAAAGAAAAATAGCTCAACTTGGGTAATCAGAATGATGTAGAGGACAGCACAGGTAAAATATTAGATAAGGTCATGAGCTGCATAACATTTCAGTCAATCCCGGACTGTATATATAACATTGGTTCCATAAGATTATAACGGAACTGAAAATGCCCTATCACCTAGCACAGCACATCATTCATGTATTTGTGGTGATGCTGTTTTAAACAAACCTACTATGCGGCCAGTTGTATAAAAGTCTAGCATATACAATTTTGTACACTATATAAAACCTGAAAAGGATAATAAACGACTGTGTTGCGGATTTATGTATTTACTACACTATGCTTTTTATAATTATTTTGGAGTGTATTTCTTCTACTTATAAAAGCAGTTAACTGTAAAACAGCCTCAGGCAATTCCTTCAGGAGGTATTCCGGGGAAGCCATCGTTATCATAGGAGATGACAGCTCCATATGTGTTTTTGTACCTGAAGACCTCCCAGTGGAAAGGTGGAAAGTAGTGATATTGGTGATCCTGACATGTGTAGGCATAGGTTCACATGTATATTTATGTCTCAATTTTAACAAAAAAAAAGCTTAACAAGGAATAAGTTTTTAAAAAAAATTCTCATCAATTAAGGATATAAAGAAAATATTTTTGTGTTTTGTATACAGTGCATTTGTGTTTTAAACCAAATGTTATTACACAAGTTAAATGTTTAAAACAATAAAACAATAAAGTAAAAAGTTATATTATGTTATAAATTTTTTATTGAAGAAAGAAAATACTCCTTTATAAATTGAGTGTCAGCTAAGTGTTCAGTGTTTATAAAGTCTACAAAGAAGTGCACAGGAATGTCCAGGACTTTCACATTCACTAACGAGTCATCACTGACTAATGCAGAGCAAACTTCAGTCCTGCAAGCTCCATCATGGTAAATTTTCTATACAGGTACACCATTTTGTATCTTTTATGCTCTATTTTTGCTGTACCTCTTCTATGTTTAGATATGATTCACAAATACCATTGTAAGTATTACCAAATACTTACACTTGCCTACAGTATTCAGTGCAGTCACATGCTATACAGGTTTGTAACCTAAAAGCAATAGGCTGTACCACATACCTTAGGTGTGTCACACATTCTAGGTTTGTGTAAGGATACTGTATCATGTTTGCACAATGATAAAATCACTTAATTATGTGTTTCTCAGTGACATGTGAATAATTGCAAGTCAGTTATCTTAATTTTATGCACAATTCCAGGCATACTGCTATACTACAACTTACTTACAAAGAATCTTCTTCCCAGGATTGCAGATTGGTTCATTTCAAAGTAACTTCTTAAAAAGAAAAAGAAAAGATGTATACACACACACACACACACACACACACACACACACACACACACACACACACACGTTTGAAAGCATTGGTAAACTTGCAAGTCATAAAGAATTTGAAAAATCTCAGTGAGGACAGGCATCCAGGGAGGTGAGTGCAGTATGTAATATCATTTTTCACCGAAGGCTTTGGCTGTCTCCCAGGGATAGAGGGACAAATTTGGAATTCAGGACCAGTACACACTGCAGGGTATTATTTGGGAATAACAATGGGCTATATACTAGGAATAAAGGGGAAGCCAGCATAAATTAGCCCCCACAGACCTACTCAATCTTTGCTTGGATTAGTGGGATCTGTCTCTACATAATAGCCTGACCAATGCAAAAGTAATTTCACTTTCAAAAATAAAGACATCATACAGAGCAGCAGATGACAATGCCAAACATACAGGGAAAAAAATAACAGGCATCCAAAACACTAGATGAGCTGAGAGAGGGAGAAAGAAACAATGTAAACAGACTAAGAGGTAGTTCAGATACTAAAGTTATCAGAAAAGGACTATAAAATGACAGTGCTTAATACTTTCACAAAACTAGATAACAAGAAGAATCCCAGTGGAAAATTGATCTATAGAGAATAAAATAGAAATTCTGGGAGTGAATAATGCAATGACAAAAAATAGGAACTCAAGAAACAGATGCGCTTATAAAAGTAGAGAAGAAAAATCATGAGGAATTAGTAAACCAGAAGATAGGTCAGAAGAAATCCTTCATGTATCTCAAAAAGTAAAAAGGAAAAGATCACATAAGGATACAAGAGACACATGTAACATGATGAAAGGGTATCGTTTTTACTGTCAATCATAGCAAAGTTTCACTGCCAGCATGTTCAAACATCCTAATGCCTTGTAGATTTCTCGCCTCTGTCTTCATGGTGACACAATAAAAATGCCTTTAATATATAGCCTTAGTCTTTGGAATATTATTCTATTTTATCCTGATGAGTCTGTTCAATAACCAGAATTGCATTTCATTAACACTTTGGAGGAAAATTGCAATTATCATTTGAATAGACATTTTAATTGTTGCGTGTGCACGTGCTCATACACACACACACACACACACACACACACACACACACACACACACACACACACATGTCTGATAGAATTGAAACTTGCTTCAGTTCACAATGAATATATCCATACGATAATGCTAGTTCTTGCTCAGGTAAGTGATCAAAAGGAAGTAATATACTTTCAAATATTTTGTCGTATGACCAGAATAGGACATGATTATATGGTTCCTCTCTTGACATCCTTCATGACTAAAAAGGTTTTCATGAGCACCACAGCTGATTTCTAATATGACACTGGTGTTGATGGAATTTCTACTTCTGGAAAAAACTAAAAGGTCCTACCACACTCCTATTCTGCTTTCAAAATGTTGAGCCACGATCATTCTCTCCCAAGGTCAAGAATGTAATTGAGTCACAATATTAGGAAAAGGAATATTCTGAAGTTTTCAGTCTGTATTGAGTCAGCCTCCCCGCTACTCTCTTGTATTTTTGAAGTACTGTCTTGTTAACATGTGTCCTTTTCTTGCCTTTACATGTGATGGGGTAGCATGCCTGAAGCTTGACAAGGCACGCACAACATACAGTTCCTACTGGGCTAGATAATCCACAACTATATGAACAAGTAGAGTTAGCCATTGTCCCTGGTAAAAATAAGAGGCACCTCTCTTACACAAGAGATATGATTTCAAGTGGAAGTTTAGATAAGGAACTTAATATCTAAACTTTCATCTTAGCAACAACAAAAAAAGTTAAAACAAAGACACAAAAAGGAAAACTAATAATCAAAAGAAATGTTCAGCATTGGAAGGCAGAGAACACACATCTCAATATTTAGAAGGTTTATTTCAATGTTAACTTTCATGATTTCAGTGGTTTTCTATTATGAACTCTCTGCTATTAGAAAATACAAATCTCAGTCGGGCACAGTGGCTCACACTTGTAATCCCAACACCTTGGAAGGTGGAAACAAGAGGATTGCCTGAGCCCAGTAGTTCGAGACCAGCCTGGACAATTTGGTAAGACCTTGTCTCTACAATAAATAAAAAAAACTAGCCAGGTGTAGTGGCACTCGCCTGTAGTTTCAGCTACTTGGGAGGCTGAGGCAGCAGGATAGCCTGTGCACAGCAAATGAAGCCTGCAGTGACTGTGATTGTGCCACTGAGCTCCAGCTTAGGCGACAGAGTGAGACTTCTGCTCAAATAAAATTAAAAAAAGAGAAAAAAAGAAAGAGAGAGAGAGAACGAAAGAAAGAAAAAGAAAGAAAGAAAGAAAGAAAGAAAAAGAAAAGAAAGAAAGAAAGAAAGAAAGAAAGAAAGAAAGAAAGAAAGAAAGAAAGAAAGAAAGAAAGAAAGAAAAAGAAGGAAAGAAAAGAAAATGCAAATCTCAGGGGGGAGTAATATAAAGTAACTTGGTAACTTGGATATCTCTGTAAGCTTATATGTTCAAAAAAATGAGGAATCGTCCTGGGGGGGCAGGATCCTATCAAGATATCACCTGATATGCTTTTACATGGTATGCAGAATAGGATAAAGGATTTCGTGCCAATTTAATAAAATTTAAAATATGTTTGATACTTTCAGAAACTACTTTGAATAAAATACTGCTGTCTACACCCCAGATTATGGCGTTGAAGAGTATGCCCTCCAATAAGAGTATACTGTTGATTATTAAAATACTTATTTTCCTTTCCCTTATGTTTTTAGTTAAAACATTGTAAAGAAGCATGGCAACCAAATATTAAAATGGGAAAGATAAAGAAATAGAGCATATGAGAGAGTAACATGATAATCCCTCATAAATAAGTGTATTGATTTAACATTATGAGGTATTACCATAGCTAAAAATATGAAAATTTATTGGATATATGGAAACTGAATCTATATATGTAGATAAATGCAGCTATAGATATTGAAATATAGATTGAAAAAAACACATAATTAGCAAAGAAAAATATAAACAATCAAATGTCCTAAATTTAAAATACTAAAATTTAAAATATTTAGCGGCTTAAATATAATTTAGAATATTCAATTTGAGTCATTAGACTACTCCTTAAAGTCTTTTATATTACACTGGTTTGAAGAATTGTAGCCCTTTATTAATTAGTAAAAATCCCAAGAAGTCACATATAGATGCTTACATTCAGATACAACTAAATGTAATTTCATACCAAAAATTGTTCTTATAGTACCTAGTTACTAGATGACTTTATAAAATGTAACAGGAAATATAATATTGAGCATAATTGCCTGAACATAGAATTCATTTTATAATTAATGTTTGAATTTTTGTGGATCTGGAAGAAGACTAAAAGAGAGTGATCAAATATTAGTGTTAAAACACTTCCATAGATTTTGAGGAATTTTTTTTTTTAATTTTGTGCTTTTTTGTTTATTTTTTTGTACTTTTTTCTGCCACTATGGTTACATGGTCCATAGGTTTTAATGAAACATGGAATTTCCATAACAAATCAAGTATTTTATTTTAAACATACAGAGTACCAAAAATAAATTAATATTCTTTGGAAATTCCTTAAAGTGGAGGTGTCAAATGTCATTATTTTGCTCTGATTTTAAAAACAGTATCAGTATATGTGGAAAAGGGCAAATAAGAGACACTGTTTTTGAAAACTGAATAGCGTTGAGGGTAGTATCATATCTGTTTAGCATTTGTTATATTTATTATCCAATAAAATAAGATCCAATGTGTTGTAGAGAATTGCTGATAACCAAGTGTTTAGACAACAAAAGGCAATAAAAAGCTGATATCTTATACTTTATCAATTTTAGAATAAAATATTTAACACCAACAAAAATGTAAGTAACTTAATTACATATCAGTGATCAAGGCATTGTGAATTAAAACTATAAACTGAAGATTATATTCATTCATGAATCAAAGCTTTAAAAATAATAGTTGCTTAACCAGGACTTTAACGCCTGTAGTTATGATGTTGGAGACTTTTTAACAATCATTGAGCCTGAGAGAAGAGTGCCATAATCTAAACCTGCCACATCTTCTTGACACTAACAACACATTGGATCTCATTTTATTGGATAATAAATATAACAAATGCTAAACAGATATGAAACTACCCTCAACGCTATTCAATTTTCAAAAACAGTGTCTCTTATTTGTCGTTTTCCACACATACTATCGCAAGAGAAAACTCATTATGCTAATAAGGATGGATATGAGTGTCCATCTCCTATGCACAACTTAGAACTAAAGTTAGACAAACGAGGCTATAATATATGTAAACAGATCTTTAGGTTTTCACAGTCCTGACAGCCATCGTCTTAGAGCTCTTTGCCTTCAAGAAAATTACGCTTCTGCTGACCCATTATGCTAGCACTTACAGCTAAAGCTGTCTTTCAAAATATTTTTATATTTAATCTGATTTTATTAAAAATATGAGCCACAATAAACTATCAGGAATACAAAATCTGCTCTTTCTCTCCCAGTACGTACTCCCTTTGTCCATATTGTCATCAACCATAAAAAAACAAGCTTTTAATTTTTTTTGCAATCAGGTTTTTCTAGGCAGATTTAAAATAACTGTAGTACATTTACTGTTCAATTCAAGTGCGGTACACTTTGACTTTAAAACTTTTAAATTTTTCTGTGTCAATAAAATGTTTCACTTGATTGTTCTGACACAGAACACGATTTCATATCTACATACATTAGAAACTAAATACCAAAGAACCATGTATTTTGATTCTCAAAAGCAGCTAATTATTCCAATGTTTATTTTCCAACTCAATAAATGGTGTGTGGGTGTGTGTGTTTGAGAGAGAGACAAGCAAAAAGAGAAAGAGAGTTTTGTTACAAACAGATCCAGAGATACAAAATGAAGCATAAGAAAATCAGTGTAGTGACATAGGTCCTGAAAACCTTGATTAATTTACACTGTGTAATTTAATAATCTGCTCACTTTCACACCACATTAAAATAGTGTCTTCAATGGCAGTAACAGTATATTCTAATACATAGGAAATAATTGATTGATGAATCTAATGTCTTCAGGGATTTATTAATAAGGGGAACAATTCAGTTATTTTTATTGTTTTCTAATACTTGCTGGACAAATTGGGAGTGAAAATGTTTCAAGTACTGAGGTATTGAGTTTTTACCATCCTCAAATTCAGATTGTGATTTTTGCAGTTCATTTTTGACAATGCTTGGTCTTACTTGGAATATATAGTGATAAGTATGGTTCTGATCCTCCATAAGAAACAATACAATGTTATGTTAAAATAACTTTCTACATTATTTTTAATAATTAACATAGAAGTAGAGTATAAAAATATGTAGCATGGTTTCAATTCACTGTCTCTTGGACTCAGGTTTTTTCAAATCCTATGTAGTTGTTTCCTCCAGCCACATGTCATTTTCCTTCCAGTGATAGTTCCGATTCCCTTTTCCACATGCCGCCCTCTAAAACCAGACTTATTCCAGTGATGTGCACATTTCTTGGCATCATTATTATTCTCAATTACAATTTTGAGAGATAATTTATGAGGTCTCTTTTTCTTAAAAATTAATCAGCTGTTTTTGACTACAGATGTTAAAACAATGCCTACTATTTCTACTTGGATTGCAATGTTTTTCCCTCTTGATTGTACATTAAGGGGAAAAAGCTCTAACATTTTACATAAAAAAGAGGCATAAGGATACCTAATACTCAAAATTATTAAAATACGTAAAAAAAGAACACAGATATTATTTCTGAGGTTGAATCATATTTTAATTGTCATGACAATTGGGCATTTATCTTGTTGTCAACTTAAACAAAAAAGAATGCCAGTTATTCTGGGGCTATTTTAAATTTTATTTTGCCTTCAGCTATGTATCCTTAGAAGATTTCACTCCATATTTCAGTTACAGGCTTTAAGATTTTATGTCAGAGATAACCCAAAGGGTCAGGACTTTCAAAGACATTAAGCAGAGAGTGTGTAGGGAATAGTGCAGTTCAAGGCAGACAGACAGGCAATCTGTGCCCAGTGACCCACAGATCCACAAGTCCAGTAGGGTGAAGCAAGAACCTTGGCAGGGTCAAACTCTTTATGGAGTGAGTAGCACTTCTCTAAGCCTGTCCTAGGAGACTACAGTGAGTTCAGAGACCCACAGGTGAGTCCTGGCCTAAGTGAGAGGAAGACAGGAAGACTGTGATCATTTCACAGTAATTCTCTTGCCTGTTCAATGACAGAAGAATATAAAATATATGCAATATTGTGCTCTTGTAAAGTCAGATTATAGAAAATATATGTTAGAGAAATAAGAAAGAAAACAGCTTATTAAATTTATTTTCTTTAATTCCATAAATAATAATACACATACAAATACATTATTTTAATAAGGTTTATTTTGAGTATAAAGTAAATGTTTCTGTGGATATTTCAGGAACCTATATAATAAGAATTAAAACAATAAAATGCTGCACTCTGGAAATAACAAAAATAATATTTTTGTGTCACAATATTTTTAAGTTTTCAAGTCAGTTATTTGTGAATATCAGTTTAACAGCTGGATAACACTGATTTAACTGTATAAAAGATAATTTGAAGGATAATTCTCCAACTCTGGAAATTTTGTTTTGTTTTCTTTGCAGGATTGTTTTGTTTTGTTTTAGAGTTGTTTTATTTTTGGATATAATTTGGGAGTGGGCTTGTGTTTTTATATAATAAAAAAGAAGTCATAAACACCATTAATATTTGTGAACAAAATTATTAATCTTAGTTTTGTCTCATTTCCTTATTTGATTATGAAATTAAGTTATTGTTAGCATAGGCTCTTTATCTAGATGAAAGAAGAAAGAAAGAAAGAAAGAAAGAAAGAAAGAAAGAAAGAAAGAAAGAAAGAAAGAAAGAAAGATATCTATAGGCATAGATACATAGATTAGAGATAGAGACAGCAATAGAGATATAGACAGTGTAGGTTTAGGTATAGGTATAGGTATAGGTAAATTTGTAATTGATTTTCGGGGGAAAACTCACCTTACTTACACATAAATGACTAGTGTTTTGAGTAAGACTTTTAAACTGCATCTGTGATATTTATCAGAAGAAAATTAATCTTACAAATTTGTAAGAACAGGTTGAGATATGTCTATAGTTGTACTTTTACTTATTTCTCTGCATGTTGCAAATATACCTTATTAAATATTTGTGTTTATTAACATTTTATTTTCATATTTTGATGATTACAATGAAATGAATTTTATTATTGGAAATGATGGATGGTCATTTTTCACTCAGATGGTCATTTTTCACCCAAGAAGAACAAACATATTTTGGCTAGCAAAAGAGTTGGAATATAATATAATGTAGGAAAAATAAATGAAGTGATTGTCAGTTTTACTTTCTTATGACTATGATTTAGGAGGAGACTGAGGTGGGATTTGTGCAAAGTTTGACAAAATTTATGGACAAGGTTTGATGCTCCTGAGTACCGAAATATTTCAGGCATGGTGCCTGCTGGCCAGCTCAGCAAAAGCAAGTTGGCAAGGCCCCTAAATGGACCATATTCTGGACCCAACTCTGCCCTAATGACTGACTCCATGGAGTGAGAGAAAGCACTCAAGTAAACAAGGCTGGGGGTTGGTCACCATATTAAATCCCACAACAAAAATTGAAATAACCTTCATGGAATCCTGCTAGCATGCATTTTTTTTCCAAGATTCTGAGAATCAAGACTGGACTAGAGAATCAGATTTGAATTTCAACATACACAGGATCTTATGTATGTATGCATTTCTTGAGTGCCATGTGAAAAATATAGTCTTGTAGGAATCCTGACAGAAAAAAAGTGTTATCTCAAGGACAGAGGCAGACGTCCAGATGACTTAGACACCAAAATAATGCTGCTCTTTAGCAGGTTTTGTCAATGATGATGATGACCTGGATAATAAAATAATTATTAAAATGAGATGTCAACATATGTGGTAGGCTATTTCTGGGAAGTCTCTACCCATCCATATTTGCAGTGGGTTGGTTATCTGTAACGAAAGGAAATTCCAGCCAACACATCCAACATGTAGGACTAAGAGGCACAGAGGTCTTGACTCTCTCTTGGTCATCTTTACAGTAAGGAAACTGACTATGAACAATCATCAGATTTCAAGGATTGGAAGACATGCTCCTGTTCATTGAGTGATAACCCTCTCTGTCCAGGATTCTCTTACATGGTAATAAATGAGTAAAAAAAGATGATGGGAAAATATATCTTGACAAGAAAATTTCCAAGTCTAAAGCCATGTCGAAATTTCCAGAAAATATCATCTCTGTTTAAGAGGTCCCTGTTTACTAAGTTATATCGATATTGGTAGATGAAAAGATTGAGAACAAAATGTAATGTAGTGACAGAAAAATATTTAGTAATATAAATACCTACAGGCAAACTATTTACCTTAAATCTGAGTTAAAAGGTTGCAAATATTTAGGGTAATAATGTGCTTTGACTTTTCCTCTTTGCTAGTATGAGGAATTATGGAAAAAGACTCAGAAGAGAATTTTTTCTATTTCAATAAAGAAATGAAAGTAAATAAAGAGAATAATGTAGGGCTTTAAAATGTTAGAGAATCTGATTGCCTCTATACTTCAAAGGTATGGAATAAGGCATTAAGATCTTTGAGTGATAAAGATTGATTAATATCCACCCTGTGACATTATATGAGCATATCCTTCTTACCCAACGCCATTATTTCTAATAGAGTCAAAGGAGGTGCCAATTAAGTGGAGAGAAAAACCATGGGGCTATGGAACACCCAAAATAAAAATGTTTAGTTCACTTACACTGTCCTTGATTTAATAGGGTTTATATGTATAAAGGTGGATAAGGGCACATAATTTAACTCTCCAGTTTATAGGTCACTGGACTTAGAAGTTCCATGTCTAAGAACAATAGAAAGGACCTGCATCCTTCAAAATCTTTGGGTTTTTTTTTTTGACTGTGTGCAGGAAATAGGTGCAACCACTGGGAGTGGAAAGAATGAAATAATATTTGTTACTAGACTGTGACCACTACAGATGTCCAATCAATCAAACCTGTTTATTCTTCCTGTACATACAGCTAGATACATTTCTCAATCTCCCTTAAAGTCATGTTTTGAGTAAATGATGGAGTCCAGACCAATACATAAGTATAAAAATTATGTGAGCTACTTGCAGGCTTGCCCCAGGAACTCTCCCATGTATGATTTTCCATGTTTCTCATCCTTAGAAATAAATACAACTTCAAAGGTTACTCTCTTAGGTTGTTGTCTTTGCTGCTGTAACAGAATATCTGAGACTGGGTAATTTATAATTAACAGAAATGTATTCTTTTGGAGGCTGGAAAGTCCATGATGCAGGAGCTGGAATATTTTATGGGTCTTCTTGCTGAGCCATCTCATAGAAGGAAGAGGGACAAGAGAGAGCAAGGGATGAACTAACCCTTTAATAATGGCATCTATCCTACCCATGAAAGTAAAGCCCTCATGATTCAATCCTCTTAATACTGTACAACGGCCATTAAATCTCAACACAAGTTTTGGAAGGGGTAACTATTCAAACCCTGGTAGCAGTTACCTTGGGGAAAGTGATATTTATAATTGTTTGACCTACAAGGACTAATGTGGAAGAGACTCAGTTTCTGAATTTACATTTGGAAGACATCACCTAACCAAGGTGACTCATATTCGACAATTAAAGTTAAATTCGACAAGGTGACTCATTATTCGACAATTAAAGAAAGCATTTTTTATTTTGTTAAGGCACTGAGATAAGAAGGAATGTTGGTCTTCTCAGACAGATTTCCCTAAGACAGACTAACTCCCATGGGAACAATAGATGAGACATTGACTAATTGTTGGCTTCCACTAGCCTAGATTATATTTATAGTAGTAAAACAATTACCAATTGAAGAATGAGAAATTGAGTCTAGATATCATTATACATACTTAGAGTCAGCTCTACTGCTTTTAAAAACTCCCCTCACCCTCATGATAAAACTGGACAAAATATAAGAGATGTCATTTAAAATGGGCAACAAAGACCCTGATTAGAGTATACATCTTTAAAAATATCTTTCCCTCTGAGGCCAGGGATGGTGGCCCACACTTATAATCCCAGCACTTTGGGAAGCTGGTGTGAGAGGATTGCCTGAGCTCACAGTTTTGAGACCAGCCCTGGCAGCTGGGCGAGACCTCATCTCTACAATAAGTCAAAAAATTAGCCAGGAGTGGTAGTGTGTGCCTGTAATTCCAGCAACTTGGAAGGCTGAAATGGAAGGATCACCTGAACCCAGCAGGTCAAGACTACGGTGGCCGTGAGTGTGCCATTGCACTCCAACCTGGGCGACAGAGTGAGACTTCAACGGAAGAAAAATAAAAAATAAAAATAAATAAATAAAAATATTTTTCCCTCTGTATGAATTGAAACTGACTTAGACAAAGGGAATGCTCCAGGGGCCAACAAGGAAACCAGATGGATGACCATTGAATAAAGGGGTCCACAAAGCTGAAATAGTTGTTGTCAGTAATGATTATCTACCCATCTGATAGAGATATTGATGAGCTTAATGATTTTCATCTGTGCTAGCTACATACAACCTCCATGCCATTCAAATTTGAGAAAATTTGTTCACTTGTACACTCCCTGATTTATCTACCCTTCCCTACCTAGTGTTCTTGAGGAAGAAAAGACTGAATGTTACACATATCCATATGCATATGCTGGGGAATCTTGTGGAGGGTAAGAATCAGATTTTATGGCTGTAGTTGATAGAGGTACTTGATGTAGTCGTAAGGAGGGAGGGCTTTAATTCAATTTATGAGGGTTGGTTAAGATTCAATATTGGGAAGAGAAGCTCATATTACCTTGTGGGTAAAAACTGTAGGACCAATTCAATGATTATCTGAGATTGGTATTTCACCTGAAAAAAAAAAAAATAACTATCTACAAAGCATTTGCAATAAACATCATCTTAATATTTCTGATAGTATCCAAAACAGTTGCAATAATCCCTCCCATCTGTAGGTAGACACATGTCATCTTAAATCAAGGCTGACCTTGTGACTTTCTTGATTAAAAGATCATATTGAAAGTGACATGGTGCCAAGACAGGTCCTAGCCTTGAAGAGGTCTGAAGTTTCCATTCTCCCTAAGAGGAGCCAGCTGCAATGCAAGAAGTCCCACATATTTAGATCGCCATGCTGTGAGGGAGTCCAATATAACTTTCTTGAATAATTTTACTTATTAATCTCTGGAGAGGACTTTGCAATGTCCTGCCAAAGTCCTGGCCCACTCATTGCTCAGGTGCTGGAAATGTTGGCTTCCTGGTGCTCCCAACAACACCTCTTCACCAAAACCCTGCCTTTACACGAAAGGAGTCACCCTACCAGGAAAGAAACCTTTACCCTTTCCTCATGGTCAGCCACCCTGCTTCAAAGAGGAAAACATTGTGGTGCAGTTTATGTTCCAGGACCCTTTTTCTATTGATGCAGTCATGGCTGAACTTTTCCTTAGACCACCTCCTTGATTACTTTTTCCCTTATGCTCCACTCTCTTCTTCACAGATTTTCCTGAAGAGCACTTCCTCAGTAACCATATATTGAGGTTATTCTCATCCCTGCATCCCTGCATCCCTGCATTCCTCTCTGCTTCTAGGGAGCCCAGTCAAAAACAACCTTATGTTAGTGACCTGATGATTCACTCTGTGCTTTTTTACATCTATTTGAACTATAGAACGTTATCCAATTTAATACTTGTAAAAGAACACTTGTAAATGGAGATTGGGCACATAGAAGTGAACAAATATAAAATTTTGTAGAGAGGTACCAGACAAATGTCACCAAAGTATAATACTTAATATTTACTCAGTTTTTAAGAAACTTCCTAAAACAATTTTTTTTCCTTTAAAATAGGGAAAATGACAAATAATACTAAATTCACAGTATCCCAGCCAGAATTAGCATGGACATAACAGACAATACAAAAAAAAAATAAAGTTGCAAGCTCCAATCAAGTCTTATTTATAAATTTATTCATGTAAATATATTAAACTATAGAAAGTCATTTCCACAGAATAGAGACATAGCCTTCAGGGCATGATTTTTTCAATGTAAATAGCCTATATTATATACCATATGGGATATGGTATGCATTTCAATCTTCTCTTGTTCTTTTTAACAGGTAATAGGTTTCAAGTACATATTTTACATCAACAAACAATCTTTTAGCCCTGCATATTTCATATATACACATTATTATGTATCCTGCATCTCTTTCTTACACCCTACGTTAAGCAACCCTGAATAAATTACTTTCCTCAAATTATACCAATGAGTTTTTATTTTTTTCTCCCCCACTATACCAATTTTATAATTATAATGTTCACAACTGACAAGGTTAAGAAGAAAACTAACTCCTAATTAAGATTAAACTGTTTGTGTTCTGTCACACAGCTAATTAGTGACACAGTTAAGAACATTTAGACATCGAAAGGTAAAATGTCTAAAAATCGTTTACTATATCAGATCACAAGACAAGTATTATCTCACCCAACATATAGAAAATAATTATGTGGTTTTTTAAAATATATGATACTTAAGGAAATTAAAGCAATTGACAATGAGACAAATTTTATCTTGCATCTGTTTAACCTCCTTTGCAATAATCTGCATCCCTGAGTTAGGTGAGAATTCTAACACCAGAATTACTATTTGACTTTTCCGAAGAAGAATACCTGTCTTCAAATAAGGGGTAAGGGTAACATTAACCATTAGGAAGACAAATTCACAGTTTTATTTGACTATAAACTCATCTCCCTTCTTCTGTCATTACCAGATTGTAATGGGAAGTTTCTGGAACCTGAAATGACTGTGCCTGACCTTTCTCTTCCATAAGCCCAACAGGCAACAAAGTGAACACTCAGTAAATGTTAAGATATTTTCTCACCTGACAAAACCTTGTATTTACAGAACTTGATTTTGGCCTGAACACTGACTTTCGGTTTCTCATGTAAGCACCCTACTAAAACTATGTCTTTCCTACACACACACACACACACACACACACACACACACACACACACACACACACACACACTTACCCTGCTTTGTCCTTCCTTCTCCTTCTGCCTGAACACAGAATGTCTTCTTTGAACCTCAGCCTGTGGCAGCTGGCAGCTGGCATTGGCTTATGCATAAACCTACTTCCAATCATCATTCGCCTGTTGGCTAGAGACTCAGAGAATTCACCATCCCGTAGTCCGTTTTACTGTGTTCTGTCTCCTGTTGTAATAATATGGCACTACTGTTGGGGGACATTACATTAATCACTTTGCTAAACTATTAACGCATATCAATACCCTATTTTCTAAGTATTTCCTCTTCTGTTTATTTTACTTCAGTGTCTTCAGTTTATTTTATGAGGTAACAGCTGTGTTTCTCTGGTTACAAAAAATATTAATTGGGATAGTGACTTCTTTTTAGACAGCATGATGATGATGATGATGCATGTTGCCACAATTCTTGTAAATCCTTACCCCAGGTATTATTGAGATAATTTTTATCTACTTAAAATGTAGAGTTAAATGAAGTTTTAAAGTATATTTTAGTTTCAAAAATATGTGCAAATATCACCACAGTCAACATTAGAATATTTTTATCATTAAAAAATACTTTGTAGCCGGGCTTGGTGGCTCAGCCTGTAATCCCGCGCCTTTGGGAGGCTGAGGTGAGTGGATGACCTGAGCCCGCGGGTTCAAGACCTGCCTGGGCAACTTTGCGAGACCTCATCTCTACAATAAATCAAAAAAAATTAGCCGGGCGTGGTAGAGCACGCCTGTAGTTCCAGCTACTTGGAAGGCTGAGGTGGAAGGATCACCGGAGCCCAGCAGGTCAAGGTTGCGGTGGCCAGGAGCGGCCACTGCACTCCAGTCTGGGTGACAGAGTAAGATTCCAACTCAAAAAAGAAAAGAAAAGAAAAGAAATTCTTTGTACACTTTAATATCATCCCCGGATTCCCCCATAGACTCTCTGTCCTGTAGTAATCACTCATATACTTTGTCTTGGTATACTTTCCTGAATTTTTTTTTGTTTTTTGTTCTCTGGTTTATTTTACTTAGCATAATATTTTCAAGGTTTATTCATGTGCAGTAAATATTCAAAATAATATCCAATTATATGGATACACCACATGTGCTTAACCATTAGTCACTTGATGGACACTTGGGTTGTTTCCACATTTGATTATGAAAAATGTTGTTGCAAACATGCAAGTGCAAGTTTTTGAAAAGGCATACATTTTCCAATATTTGGGGTAAAGTTGTCAATCAAAAATAAAAGTATAAACCCCCAACTGACTGAACATTCCTCTTCTGGGGCAAAGAAACATTAACAATTAAGTTTCAGGCTATTATAGAAAAGAAAGTGAACTTGCCTTGTTATACCCACTCCTTTGTGGAATCTAGGCATAACTGACTATCATCGTGTGGGGTAATTATTCAGACATTGCCTCTTTCCCTCATGTCTGGTTTCTTTCTGCCCCACCCCCGAGGAACAATCCCTGCTCAAGGCCAGTCTCTGCAGGATATGCATACTCCAAAACAATCAAATAAACAAACAAGATATGGGCTTAACAAGTTACAGGATGCAGGTAACCAAACAACCTAAAGCCAATGTAACTGTCACTCTTAATCAATGTGATTGCAAACATGGTATAGAAATTTGAATAATTAGCTTGCTTGATTATAAAACTGTTTGCTGCGCTGTCCTGAGGTGCAGATTATTTCACCACCGAGGCACTGCCATTACTGACCCTCCCATAAGTGTAATAAACAAATGTCTCCCCCTGCTGGATTTCCTGGTGGCTTCTTTTGAATAGGTAAACATTACAAGGAAGCCCTCTTGGATTTGGGGCTATCTTGTTACACATCATCATAAAATATAGAGATAATAAGACTGATGAAAGAGACTCAATGGCAATAAGATATCAAATTCCATCCTGATTCTGACAGCAACATGACAGATAGCGGACCCTAAAATAATCTAAATTTTACCTCAAAGTATGTTTCTTTGACATATTTTAAACCACCTGGGAAAATCTTTTCTTGGAGAATTTGCATTTCTAGAGAATCTCCTTCTTTAGGAAGAGTGTGACGCCGCTCAAGACATTTATCACCTATTCTCACTGAAGCCTGCTACTTAGAGACTTCATCTTTATAACAAGAACCTTGGCTTCCATAACTGCCCCCCCCCTTTTTCTTTTGAGTTGGAGTCTCACTCTGTCGCCCAGACAGGCTGCAGTGGCACACTCCTGGCCACCGCAGCCTCGACCTGCTGGGCTCCGGCGATCCTTCCACCTCAGCCTTCCAAGTAGCTGGAACTACAAGCATGCACTACCACACCCAGTTAATTTTTTGATTTATTGTAGAGATGAGGTCTCGCCAAGTTGCCCAGGCAAGTCGTGAACTCACGGGCTCAGGCAATCCACTCACCTTGGCCTCCCAAAGCGTGGGATTACAGACTGAGCCACCAGGCCTGGTTCACCTCCCCTTATTTTAACTGAAGCATTTCTTTCTACTGACTTCAACTTCTTTAGACAGAACTTAACTCTCTCAACCAACGACCAATAGGAAAATCTTTGAATTCACCTGACCCATAAGCCCCCACTTCAAGATATCCCACCTTTCCAGGCCCAACCAATGTAAACCTCACATGTATTGATATATGATTTTGCCTGTGACTTCTGTTTCCCTAAAATGTATAAAACCAAGCTGTAACTGAACCACCTTGGGCACCATGTTCTCAGGATCTCTTGGGACTGACTTGGGCCTTTGTTATCATATATGGCTCAGAATAAACTACTTTAAAAACTTGGTCAGACCAAGTGTCTCAGCCTGTCATTCCAACACTTTGGGAGGCCGAGGCGAGTGGATTGCTTGAGCCCGCGGGTTCAAGACCAGTCTGGGAAAATTGGCGAGACCTCATCTCTACAAAAAATCAAAAAATTATCTGGGCATGGTAGCGCACACCTGTAGCTCCGGCTACTTGGAAGGCTGAGACAGAAGAATGGCCGGATCCCAGCATGTCAAACCTGGGGTAGCCATGAGTGTGCCACTGCACTCCAGCCTGGGCAATGGAGTGAGACTCCAATCCAAAAAAAAAAAAGAAATTACAGCTTGATCTTTTTCATCTATAAAGTGTACTTACTGTACTATGTAGTAACTCTGTGCTTAATCATTTGAGATTGCCAGACTGTTTCAAAGTGACTGCAATATTTTACATGTCCAAGAGCAGTGAGTAAGGGTTTTAATTTCTCCATTTCCTAACACTTATCAACTGGCTTTTATGATTCTAGCCATTCAAGTAGTATGAAGTAGTATCTCCTTGTGGTTTTAATTTCCATTTCCGTGATGACTAACAGAACATATTTACATATTTGGAGCATATTTACATATTCTTACTGGTCATCTGATTTCCTCCTTGGAGAAATGTCCAATCAAGTTCTTTGTGAATTTTTTCATTGAGTTGCTTATCTTTTTGATATTGAGTTGTAAGAGATTTTATATATATTCTGGACACAAGTTCCTTATCAGGTATGTGATTTTTCTTCTATTCTATTGATCATCTCTTCACTTTTCTGACAATGTCCTTAGAGCACAAAAATTCCTTTGCCAAATCCAAGGTCATGAAGCTTTATCTTTACATTTTAAGAGTTTTATTGTTTTAGCATTTATATTAAAGTTTTTTATTCATTTTGAGTTTTTTTTTTCTATAAGGTAAGGGTCTCTTTTCTTTTCCATATGTCTATACAGTGATACCAGCATCAGTGGTTGAAAAGACTATTCTTCCCCATTGAATGGCAATTGCACCCTCATCAAATTAGTTCACCAAGGACACATGGCTATATTTTCAAACTCCCACAGTTTTATTACTCTGTATGTCTGTCCTTGTGCTCATGTTACACTGTCTTTTTACCATTGCTTTTCAGTAAACTTTAAAATAGAGAAATGCAAGTCCTCCAATTTTCTTGCAATTCCCAATAAATATAAAAGTCAGCTTGTCAATTTTCACAAAGAATTCAACCGAGATTTTGGTAGAAATTGCATTTAATTTGAATCAGTTTAGGGAGTATTGCCACCTTAGCAATGTTAATCCTCTGATTCATTAACACGACATGTTTTGCCAACTAATTAGATCTTCTTTAATTTCTTTCAAGAATGTTTTGTAGTTTTCAAAGTATAAATTCAGCATTTGTTCTGCTGATTTTATTTCTGTTGTATTATTTTTGATGTTATCATAAATGGAATTGCATTTTAAATTTTATTTTTAGATTGTACATTAGCTGTTTATAGAAATGTAATTGATTTTGGTATATTAATCCTGTATCCTTCAAATTTGTGTATTTTATTTATGAGTTCTAATAGCTTTTTTTGTATGTAGCTATTAGTTCTAATAACTACATAAAATTCATGTTACATATAAATTGAAATTGTTTTTACCTTTTCTGTTCCAATATTGATGTATCTTATTTCTTTTTATCTTTTAATTGCTTACACTGAAATCTCTAGTACAATTTCAAATGAAAATGACATGAGCAGACATCCATGTCTTGTTCCTGATTTTAGGAAGAAAGCACTCAGTTTAAGTATGATGTCAGCTATGGATCTTTTACAGATACCCTTTATCAGGCTGAGGAAGTTTCATTTTATTCCAATTGTATTAAGTGTTTGTATCATGACTGGGTGTTGGCTTTTGACAAATAATTTTTCTGCACCTAATTAAATGACTATAGGATATTTCTGTTTTTAGTCTATTGATACATTGTATTACATGAATTCATTTTTAGATGTTGAATCAACCTTGCATTCTTGAGATAAAACTCATTTGGTAATATATCATTCTTTGTATATATTGCTGGATTTGATTTGCTACTATTTTGTGGAGAATATTTACAATCATATTCATAAGAGATATTTGTGGATTTCTTTTCTTGTAATACCTATGTTTGATTTCAGTATCAGGATAAACTGACCTCATAAAATTAGTTGGGAAGTGTTTTTCTCTTCTATTTATTGGAAGAGTTTGTGGAAAATTTATATTCTTTCTTTAAATATTTGACAAGATTCAGTGGTAAACTCACCTCAGACTGACCTTTTCTTTGGTATAGTTTTGGATTAATACTTCAATCTCTTTAATTGTTATAGGTATATTGATTTTGTTTATTTCCTCTTGAGTCAGCTTCAGTAGTTTGTACTGTTGTAGTCGCACAGTGAGTTAGGAGTCATCAACACACTGAGAGTTAAATATTGAGTCCTTTATTGCCAGCAATCAAGACCAGGCTCATGCCAGAAAAATTCTCTCAACTCTGAATGAAGCAAGCAAGGGGTTTATAAAGGCAAAACCTGCAAGGATACATAGCAATTTAGCAACCATAAACTATTAACTTAGCAACCATCAACTAGCAACTTAGCAACCATAAACTGGCAACTTTTGACCGTTAAGGAGTTTCAGTTAACTTTATGTCCTGAGCACAGCTGGTGACTGGAAAATCCCTGGAGTTCTGCCAACAAGATGTGGTATACTGTTTACTGGAGCTGTTAGGGCAGTTACATGGAGACAAGATGGAAGAACTACTATACAATGGTGCTACCTTGGTTTGGTCACTAATATCTATTTCATTCCCTCCTTGTAGTTGTTTATGAGTCAAAGTGTTGACTCATCTATTATGGGTAGTGAGTTGTAATGGGTCCTTATATACATGAGTTTAACCGATGTGATTTGTTGTTTAATGAACTGGACTATTCAATTTAATATACAGTACTCAATGAGTAGACCAAGAAGGAGGAGAAGCAGAAGGCTGGCCAGACCTGTAATTAAGGTAGTTAGCCATGGGTTTTAATTAAACAAGGTTTGAATAAACAATATGTTTAGCATTCCCATTAGGGAGAAGGCAGGCTATGGGACAACAGCAGAGCGAGAAAGTCTTAGCTTGAGAGGGTCAGATCTAGGCATAGCTATCCATTGTTGACCATTGTCCTTGGTCTTTTTGATGCAGGAGTGGTGAATTTAGGCTGGTATTCTGTCAACCTTAAGTGCTGTAGGAGTGGTGAGGATGACAATGAAGGGTCCTTTCCATGCAGGAGTTAATCCTTTTTTCTGGAACTCTTGGACAGAGTCCATATCCCCGGGCTGGAAGGGGTGACAGGGCATGGAGGAGGGAGTTGGTAAAACAGCATGGACATTGGAGTGGACAGCATCCTGGACCTGTTGAAGAGACTGGAGATACTTTAACAGAGACTGATTAGTAATTTCTTCAAGAATAGGGTCTCTTAACTGAGGTAGTAAGGGAGGGGGTCTTCCAAACACAATTTCATATGGGGTGAACTCTGCCTTGTAAGGGGTGCATTGGACTCAGAGGAGAGCCAAAGGTTAAAAGGCTTATCCTTTTTTCACCAGTTTCTATTATTAATGTGGTTAAAGTAGTTTTTAAGGTTCTGTTTATGCATTTTACCTGTCCAGAGTTTTGTGATCGGTAGCACACTGTAACTTCCAATTTATATTTAGCGCTTTGCTAACCATCTGACCTATGGGTGAGATAAAAGCAGGACCGTTATCAGAGCCAATGAAGAGAGGGACCTAGAATCTTGGGATGATTTCACTTAATAAGTATTTTGTGACCATCAGTGCGGTCTCATTTTTTTGTGACAAAAGCTTCTGTCCATCACAAAAAAGTATTCACAAAAACCAGTAGATATATATGTAACCCACATGAGGGGATTTTACCTCAATAAAGTCCAGTTTCCATGTTTCTCCGGGGCTAAGTCCCCAGACCCTGATATCATTTGGTGATTTTGGTCCTTTTTTTTTTTTTTTTTTGTATTTGCTTGTGCACAAGAAGGACAGGTTTCAGTGGCTGTGGCAGCAAAGCTTCTTGAGTCTTGAAGGTAGTAGTACCAGTTCAGCATTTTAACTAACCTAGTACCTCCCAGGTGGGTAGCAGAATAAAGTTGATTTGCCAGAGTTTGTCCAAGGTGGCTGGGAGAATGATTTTGGAGTTCTTAACTACCCACCAGCCTGAAGTTTTTTTTCATGCTCCTGCTAGGTCAGCTTGCTCCTCTTCCTCTTGGGTATAGATGGACTGTTTTGGAAGTAAGTGTACTGGAAAAGTTTTAGCCAGCAGGATAGTGAGGGGCTCGACTGGGAGCTCTGCTGCTTCATGAGCAATTAGCTAGGTGATTTCCTGTTGCCTCCAGAGTGTCTAATTTTTCGTGTTCGCTGCAATGAATGACAGCTACCTCTTTGGGGAGCCATATAGCCTCTAGAAGGGCTAAAATGCCCTCTTTGTTTTTTATAGTTTTACCTGCCACAGTAAGAAGTTCTCGTTCTTTGTAGATCATGGCATGGACATGGAGAGTAGCAAAAGCATACCTGCGGTCTGTAAAGATATTTACCCATTTTCCTGTTCCCCAACACAGGGCTTAGGTTAAAGCAGTTAGCTCAGCCTTTTGGGCAGATGTGCCGTTGGGCAAGAACTGTGACCAGATTATGTCGTGAGCCATGGTCACTGCCTCACCAACCTTGCTGCCATCTGTGAACAGGTTACCATCAGCCTGGTCTAGGGGAGTGTCCTGAAGATTGGGATGACTGTATTGAGAGACATTCAACATGTCTTCACAATTTTGAACTGGTGTCACTGGATTATCATTGGGCATCAGATTAAGGCTCTGAGTAGTAGAAAAAGTTCATCTAGGCTGATCAAGTAGGAGGCTTTGATATTGAGTAATAAGAGTGTTTGATATCCAGAGGCCAGTGGCTCCCCAGAGCAAAGTCTCTATAGTGTGGGGAACTGTCAAAGCCAGATTTTGATCAAAAGTTAGTTTAACTCTTTCCCTAACCAGTATAACTGTAGCGGCGATGGCTCAAAGACAAGATGGCCATTCAAAGGCCACTGTATCCAACCTTTTGGACAAATAAGCCACCAGTTGCCACCAGGGTCCTAAGGTCTGGGTAAGAACCCCCTTTGCAAATCCCCGCTGTTCATGAATAAACAAGTGGAAAGGCTTTGTAACATCTGAAAGGGCCAAAGCTGGGGCTTGGGTAAGAGTCATCTTTAACTGTTGGAATGGCTTGTTCCTCAGTGGCAGTTCATGTCAGAGGTTGATTTTCTGCTGTGGCTGAATATAGGGGCTTGACAATCTCAGCAAAACCTGGGATTCATTGCTGACAGTATCCCACTGCCCCCAGGAATTCCTATACCTGTTTTTTCAAGGTTGGGGTGCGAATTTGAAGGATAGCTTCCTTCCAGGCTGTAGTTAGGGTTCACTTACTCTTTTTCAGCCAATATCCTAAATAAGAGACCTCGGCTAAGAAGAGTGAAAGTAGTCCCATAAAGTATATTCAGGGTGTAAGGCATGGAACCCTGATAAGTCCTGTTGCAAGGCTTCCCCAAGAAGAGTCAGGGAGTTTTTGAACCCCTGTGGCAACTGGGTCCAAGTCAGCTGACTGGAATTCCCTGAGTAAGGATCTGTCCATTCAAGGGCAAAAATGAATTGACTGACAGGGCACAAGGGAATGGAGAAAAATGCGTCTTTCAGATCCAAAACATTGTAAACCTGGTGCTGAGAAGGAAGCAAGTTGAGTAAAATAAGGGTTGGGAGCAGTAAGATGGATAGTTTCAGCCAACTTATTGACCTCTCTCAAGTCCTATTCTGGTCAGTAACCAGAGGTTCCCAGTTTCTGTATCAGCAAGAAAGGGGCGTTCCATGCCGATTGGCATGGTGTCAGTATATTAGCTTTTAAAAGTCTTTTGATATGAGGAGCAAACCCCCTTCATGCCTGCAAACTCACAGGGTGCTGACATACTTGGAGTGGGGTAGCTGATGCCAACAGAGTCACCACAACCGTGGATGATGTTGTGCCAATCCTTGTGGACTTTTTTCCACCCAGACTGAAAGATATTCTTTATTTTTCAGCATCACACTTATTAAAAACCTTTTGGACTACTTCAAGCAGCTGAGAGATATTCATTCCTGCGAAGCCCTCAAGCTTTTGTAACTTTTGTCAGATGGCAGGGGCCATCTGAGCCACAAAAGTCAAATTGATAGCCTGAGCATTTTGGGGTGCCAAGAGGCCAAATGGGACATAGGTACGGAATGCCTCTTTAAGACACTAAAGAAATCCCCCTGGTGACTCCTCGGGACCCTGAAGGATCTCGGTAACTTTTGAAAGATTGATAGGTTTCTGGGCCACTCCCCTCAAACCAGTTAATAGAGTCTGGTGATAGGTATTTAATGCCCCGGACCCTGCTGAGGTAATGGGATACTACACAGGACACGAAAAGGGAAAATTTTCATTTAAAATTTCTTGATTTTCTTTCTCTGTGCCAGCAGTTGAGGCTAGGGCACTCAGTTTGAATGCACTCTCACTCCTCAGAGGCAAATAGGGTTAAAAGGAACTACTGGCAACCATCCCAGGTGGGACTATGAGTGTGCATGATTGATTCTACCTGGGAGGTTAAAACCTGAGGCTTTTCTGAAAATGGCAGGTTTTGAGTTTTCCAATTGTACAAATCAGAGGTAGAAAAAAGAATATACACCAAGAAAGGTCACTCAGTCAGATCTGTCCCCCGCAGAGGGGGCACTTCCCAAAGGGGAAGGAGAAGGGCTAGTTCCATTCAGAATTGGAGGCGAGAAGTCAGAGGCAGAGAGGATGGAGGGGAGGTAGAAGAAGTGACAGTAGGTGAAAAAGGAGAATGTGGATTTTAAGGTGGAGGAAGGTGAGGGCCTGGGTCAATACTGGTCATGCTTGGGAAGTCTGGGTTTCTAAAAAAGACAAATTACAATAGACCAGTGTTGGCCATGCTTAAGGAGTCTGTGTTTCTGAAAAGACAAAGTTGGCAAAGTTTATCTTTACCTAGAGCATGTATTTCCCCAAAACATAGCTCCTACTTTCTTATTATTGTGTTAGGATTTAGGAACAATATTTAAATATGTATTTCTCTCTCTCAGTCCATCCTTTCATTCCCACTCCTGCTCTTGAAAATATTCTTATGATCCTGGGAAATGGAGCAAAGATCAGTTTTCTGTAATTGCTTCCTGATGAGATGGGCCATAGAGATGTCCCTACCTATCTATTTCCAAGGGCATGAACAGTAAATGGTGGGACATTAACCGAATACTATTTGGATTGAATAAAACACCAAGTGAGAACACAGACAAAAATTATTAGACAAACAATGATGAAAAAAGGCTATTGCCCCAGAAACAATGCTGGAAAAGTGAAAGTAGTCCCATAAAGTATATGTATGATTAGCTAAAGCTTCTAATATAAACATAAGTTGACATATCCCCTTGTAAATCATCCATAGTTATACTTTAACAAGGAAATACAGCCACTTTGACAAAGTCTGAAGAAATAAAAATTGTAAACATTAGAGCTCAGAAGGGGTCAAAACAGGAGAAGACAGAGGGGCAGTGAACATGATGGGAGAGGACAAAGAGATTTGGAGACAAGTATATGAGAGGGATCCTGAGTTTTAAGAGAACATGCCTTTAACCGTGGAGGGGGTTTTGGACTAAACTCAATCATTCACTGATATAGGGAAATTGGTCAGGGTGACCGAGTCCCCGTGATGACCTTCCAGACAGACTAAGTGATGCAAACTTACAGACTAAGTGATGCAAACTTCCAGTGACCCACTGGAGGGCTATTCAACATTAAACGAAGGCCAGTCAATTTCACAGAGTGTCCGGAGCCTGCCTTTCAAGAGGTGGACACCATAGTCCTCACTACATCCAGCAGAAAAATTCTTTATTATACAGTCCAGGGGACTAGAGGGTCAAGAAGCCTGTGACCCATATCGTCAAACCAATGAGAAAACCAAAACTGAAATCAGAAACTGAACTGAGATTCTATTCAGCCAATGTCTTGGCATAATGAATACTGTCCAAGTCCTCATTATGCTGTGACTCCCTTAAATAGAATAATGGCCTCAAACAAAACAGATTCTTACCTCCTAGGAGAATGCAGACAGACTCAGTATTTTTGAGGCAATGTGAAGCCACCAGTCATTCCAACTCTCTCGGAGCTGGGTGAGAGGTTATGGGGCCCTGGAACATCTCAGGGGGTGCCTCCCCTATAACTTCTTCACCAAGTTGGGGAGACCTGGAGTGAAGCCACTTCCCAAGATTGGCCATCTTGCTGGGGGCTCCAAATGTTGTAGCCACACCACGATTAAGGAGTCATCAACACAATGAGAGCTAAATATTGAGTTCTTTATTGTTGGTAGTTGAGAACAGTCTCATGCCAGAAAGAAACTCTTGACCCCGAATGAAGCAAGCAAGGGATTTATAAAGGCAAAAATTGAAAGGATGTACAGAAACTTAGCAACCATAAACTAGCAAATTAACAATCATAAACTGGCACCTTTTAACTGTTAGGGAGTTTTGGTTAACTTTATGTCCCTGGTACAACCAGTGACTGAAAAATCCCTGGAGTTCTACCAACAAGATGCGGTATACTGTTTACTGGAGTGGTTAGGGCAGTTGCATGGAAACAAGATGGAAGAACTACTATACAATGAAGTGGCCTTGGTTAGGTCACTAATAGCCATTTCAGTAACTTTCTAGAAATTTGTCCATTAAATTTAATTTACCCGATTGTTGGTTTACAATTGTCTACAGTAGCTCTTTAGAATACTTTTTTTTTTTTCATTTCTGTAAGGTTCACAGTAATGTGTCCACTTCTATTTCTGATTTGAGTAAATGTAGTTCTCTCTCTCAATTAACCTAGCTGAATGTTTGACAACTTATTTTTCTTTTCAAGAAAACAACTTTTGTCTTCATTGGTATTTCTCAATTATTTTCTATTCTCTATTTTATTAATTTCTGCTTTAATCTTTTTATTTTCTTTCTTCTGTTTGTGTTAGGTCAAGTTTGCTTTCCTTTTTATAGGGGTTTAAGGTGGAAGATCAGTTTACTGATTTGAGATTCATTTTCTTTCTTAACAGGGGCATTTACTGCTATAACTTTTCCACTAGGTACTCCTAAGTTTTAGCATGTTTTGTTGTTGTATTCATTTATCTCAAAGTATTTTCTAATTTCACTTTTGATTTATTTTTAGACCTACTGATAATTTAGTAATATGTTGTTACATTTTCACATATTTGTTTAGATGTTTTTCCTGCTATTAATGTCTAATTTTATTTAATTGTGATTGAAGACATACTTTGTATTATTCCTAACCTTTTACATTCACTGAGATTTATTTTGTGATCTAATATATAGTTTATCTTAGAAAACATCCCCTGTGCCACTGAAAAAAATGTCTATTCCATGCTAGGTAGTGTTCTATAAATATATGCTAAATTTACTCAGTTAATAATGTTGTTTAATTTTTTTATTTTTTTATTCATTTAATTCATTATTGAAAGTGGGTTATTGAAGTCTCAAGTAATTGTTGGATTATGTATTTTTTTTCATTTCTGTCCATTTTTGCTTTATGTACTTAAGTCTTTGTCATTAGTGATTTTGTATCTATAACCTTGATAGATTGACATTTTTATCAGTCTGAAATATCTTTCTTTATATCTAGTAGATATTTTGCTATTCAAAGTCTATTTTGTCTGATATCATTATAGCAACTCCAGCTTATTTTGGTTCCTGTTTTTATGATATATCTTTTTCCATCTGTAGCTTTTAATCTAATTTTATCTTTAAATCTAAATTGTACCTCCTGTATCAACATAGTTTAACTCAGTCTGGTAATCTTCACCTTTTGATTAGATTGTATAATCTATTCACATTTGGTTGTTGTTGTTATTGTTGTTATTATTATTATTTCTATTAATGCAGCTGAAATTATGTCTGCCATTTTACTTTTTGTTTTCCTATGTGTTTCATGTATTTTTTGTTTCTCTGTTCCTATGTTTTGCCTTCTCTTTTATTAAGTAGATATGTTAGAATTTGTATTTCTTTAATGGTATTTTACTGTAGTTTTCTGTTGTGATTTTTGTAGTTGTGCTATGGTTTACTATATATAATATAATTTATTGGATTCAATTTTATATGATTACTAACTTAATTCCTATGATATATAGAAACATTAATTCTGTCTAATTCTATTTTCTCTTCTCTATTTTTGTCGTATTATTGTTATGCATATTATGCCAATTAATGTTGCAACAATGCATTGTTAAAATTATGACTTTATCATCTGTGTGCATTTTATTAAGCTGATACAGCTTTGGTCTAACTTCTTTTGTGATATTATTAGTATATTTATTATACATATATTGCATTTCTATATTGTAAGCACAATAGTATATTTTACTTGTAATTGTTTTCACTGCTCCTCTTAGTTGTTTTTAAAAATAATTGCAAGCCAGGCTTGATGGCTCAGCATGTAATCCCGTGCCTTTGGGAGGCTGAGGTGAGTGGATTGCCTGAGCCCGCGGGTTTGAGCCCCGCCTGGGCAGGCGAGACCTCATCTCTACAATAAATCAAAAAATCAGCCGGGCGTGGTAGCACACGCCTATAATTCCAGCTACTCAGAAGGCTGAGGCGGAAGGATTGCTGGAGCCCAGCAGGTCGAGGCTGCGGTGGCCGGGAGCGGCCACTGCACTCCAGTCTGGGCAACAGAGTGAGACTCCAACTCAAAAATAATAACAAAAATAATAATTGCATATGCTTCAGACATTTAAAAGTTGCTTATACAATTGCTTATTAAATCAGTTAGGACAAGCTAGGAGGAAATATACCTTCATATTGACAAAATTATATAATTACCTTTACTGGTGTGGATAAGTTAATGTCTAGCGTTAAACACTTTCAAGCTGGATAACTTATTTTAGTATTTCTTGAAATATAGGCCATCTAGCAAAAAATTCTCTCTGCCTTTGTTTATCTTGAAAAGTTTGCATTCTACCTTTATTTTTGAAAAATGAAAATTAACTGGGCCTGGTGGTGTGTGCCTGATGTCCCAGCTACTGGGGAGGCTAGAGTGAGAGAATTGCTTGAGCCCAGGAGCTCAAGGTTGCTGTGAGCTGCGATCCTGCCATTCACTATACTCCAACCTGGGGGACAGAGTAAGGCACATTCTCAAAAGAAAAAAAAAGAAAATGTGCCAAATATAGAATTTTAGTTTTGCTTTTGTTGTTCTTGTTGTTGATTGAGCATTTTAAATATGTTATTCTGAACCCCATCATTTATGCTGAGATGTCAGCTCTAAATTTTTGATTTCTGTCTCAGTCTGTTTAGGCTGCTATAATAAAAATGACATAACATGATTAGCTAATACACAGTAGGAATTTATTTATTACAGTTCTGGAGGTTGGGAGGTTCAAGATCTAGACATGGGTAGATTCCGTGTCTAGTGAGTACTTGCTTTCTGCCTCAGAGATGTCATCTTCTTGCTGTGGGGTCACCTGGTGGAAGAGAAGAGTTAGCTCTCTAGAGTCTCTTTAATGAGGAAACTAATCAACCTTCATGACCTAATAACCTTCAAAAAGTCCCACCTCTTGATACCACCACCTTTGTAGGTATTTCAACATAAGCATTTTGGGAGATTACAAGCATTGTAGACTCCCTTGTACATGATTGTGTGTGTGTGTGTGTGTGTGTGTGTGTGTGTGTGTGTGTGCACGCATGCGTGTCTATTTTCCTGCTCGCAAGCTTTTCTTCTTATATTGGACTTTCAACATTTTTACTGTGATACATCTGGTTGAGGATATCTCTACATGTATTCTATTTGAAATTTATTGAGTTGCTAGACATATAACTTATAGTTAGGTTTTTTTTTTTTGGAGTTGGAGTCTCACTCGGTCACCCAGACTGGAGTGCAGTGGCCGCTCCAGGCCACCGCAGCTTCAACCTGCTGGGCTCTGGCGATCCTTCCGCCTCAGCCTTCCAAGTAGCTGGAATTACAGGCACGCGCTACAACGCCCGGCTGATTTTTTGATTTATTGTAGAGATGAGGTCTCGCTGCCCAGGCAGGTCTCGAACCCGCGGGCTCAGCCAATCCACTCACCTCAGCCTCCCAAAGACGCGGGATTACAGGCTGAGCCGCCTAACCCGGCTGAGTTAGGGTTTTTTTTAAACAAATTTGGGATATTTTCAAAAATTACTTCCTTGATTTTGTTTCTTTTTCCCTCTTTCAAACTTTCATTATACTTATGTTGGTGTGCTTAATGATATTCCACATTTATCCAAGGTTTTTCATATTTCATTTATTCTCTTTATTTTTCCACTTGAATCATTTCTATTAACCTTCCTTCAAGTGTATGTACTCCTTTGCCTATTCTGATATATTTTGAACTCCTCTGGTGAAATTTTCATTTCAGTTCTTGTATGTTTTAACTCTACATGTAATCCCAGCACTTTGGGAGGCCAAGGTGAGTGGATTGCCTAAGCCCACAGGTTCGAAACTAGCCCGGGTAACTTGGCAAGACCTTGTCTCTACAATAAGTCAATAATTAGCCAAGCATGGTAGTGCACTCCTGTAGTTCCGGCTATTTGGAAGGCTGAAGTGGAAGGATCGCTGGAGCCCAGCAGGTTGACGCTATGGTGGCTGTAAATGTACCATTGCACTCCAGCCTGCGTGACGGAGTGAGAATCCACATCAAAAAACCAAAACAAAACAAAACAAGAACTCTACAATTTCCATTTATTTCACTTATTACACTACCTATTTGTTTTAATATTCTTTTTTTGTTTTATTTTCACTTTTTGATTTTTTTTCTTTATTTCAGTAGCTTTAAAGGGTACAAATAGTTTTTGGTCTGGGATATTCTCTTTTTTTTTTTTTGAGTTGAAGTCTTACTCTGTCGCCCAGACTGGAGTGCAGTGGCCGCTCCCGGCCACCGCAGCCTCGACCTGCTGGGCTCCGGCTATCCTTCCTCCTCAGCTTTCCGAGTAGCCGGAATTACAGGCATGCGCTACCACGCCCAGCTGATTTTTTGATTTATTGTAGAGATGAGGTCTCGCTGCCCAGGCGGGTCTCGAACACGTGGGCTCAGGCAATTCACTCACCTCAGCCTCCCAAAGGTGCAGGATTACAGGCTGAGCCACCGAGCCTGGCTTGATATTCTCTTTTTGATGAAACATTGTCCACAGAACTTTCTTTACTCTTTAAACATAATTTCCTTTAATTTTGTAAACATATTTATAATGACTATTTTAAAGAATTTTTATGATAAACATGAGATCTGGTCAATTTTATAGGCAGTTTCTGTTGCTTACTTTTTTTTTATTAATCAATATTTTTATTATGATTTTGTGGGGTACAGTTAAGGGTTAGGTGTACAATTACATTTCATTCAGGCACCCTGTTGATAAGAGGTGTTTCCCCATCCCCAGACAGATATTTACGACTGTTAATCCCATCCCCTCCCCCACATAGTTTCCCAGTACCATCAGTCATTTTCTTATAGTATTACATTGAATGTTCAAGGTCCATTATATGAGTGAGAACATGTGATACTCGGATCTTTGTTTCTGTGAGAGGTCACTCAGTATTATAGACTCTAGTTCCATCCAGGTTGCTGCGAAATTCATGATTTTGTTCTTTTTTATGGTTGCGTAGTATTCCATTGTGTATATGTACCACATTTTCTTAATCCAGTCCTCTTTTGATGGGCAGCATGGTTGTTTCCAGGTTCTTGCTATTGTGAACAACGCTGCGATAAACATACGTGTGCAGTTATCTTTTTTATAGAGTTATTTGAGGTCTTCAGGGTATACTGAGATACCACCTAACTCCAGTCAGAATGGCAATTATCAACAACTCAAAAAATAACAGCTGCTGGAGAAGGTGTGATGAAAAGGGAACACTTCTACACTGTTGGTAGGAGTGTAAACCAGTGCAACCTCTGTGGAAAGCAGTGTGGCGATTCCTAAAAGCTCTAAAAATCGACCTTCCATATGTTACTTACTTTTTTCCTAGAGAAGTGTCATTTTTCTCTGCTTCTTTGCATTTCTCAAAATGTTTGTTGGAAACTATACCTCTTAGACATATACTGTAGCAACTCTGGTTAATATTGCCTCCTCCCCCAGCATGTTATTGTTATTGGCTTGTTTATTTGCTGAGGGACTGGCTTAGATTATTTTAGCAAAGTCTAGTTTTCCTTCAAAGTATTAAACTTTTAATGTTACTCCTTGGGGGAAGTTCAGTTTTGGGAATACCCACAGTCATCTTGCATGACAATGACTTTAGTAAAGTTTACTTTCTCTCTTTCCCTGACCATATCCAGCTATTAAACTCCACTAATTACTAGCTGATCACACCATTGTTTTTAACAACGACCTGAGGCATGATTTCTCTACAAAGAAATCTAATCAAAGTCTGGCTCTTTTGAATAGAATGTTTCTGAGGTCAGTGTTTGACATTTTTTCTGACCTTAGAAGAGCTACTCCATGGTGTTTTATTCCTCAATTCTCTTCTGCTATTTAGCTAGACTACAGTTTCACCTCTATCTGGAATCCTTTCCTAATTGCCTTATACTACAAATTCCCTTATTCTTGAGAACGCTTAAACTTGAGAAAGTTTGAACTTCCCCAAATGTATTGCAAATAAAGTCATTTGCTTGGGGAAACTTTTTGAACTATCTGTTTTATGGCCTACTTCTCTCTAGGCAAAATCCCTAAACCAGGACTGTGGACATAGACAATGTCAAGCTTCTCTCTGAGGGATATCCTTGCTCTAGTGATAGGTGAGCAATAACCTGAGGGCTGTTTGGCTTATCTCTCCCTGTATGTAACCACTTTCTGAAGCTAGGGCTAAGAATATTAGAGCCTCAGTCATCTCAGTGCTTTTGATATCATTAAAGTAATAAACATTTTCTGATATGTGTTCAGTTTTGTAACCAATTTTTATGCTCCAATAAAATAAATTTATAATGCTTATGATCCATCAAAGAAAATCTTATAATGCTTGTGACTCATCAAAATATATCAGACCAATACTTGACATTCTGTACCCTTTATTACAGTTGACCCTGAACACCACAAAAGTTAGGGGCACTCCCCTCACCCCCATGCAGTTAAAAATTTGCATATAACTATTGACACTCCAATAATTTAACTATTAATCACCTACTGTTGACTAAAAGCTTTGCTCATAAGTGTTGATTAACATATATTTTGTATTTTATATGTGTTATATACTATATTCTTACAATAAAAATAGAGAAAAGAAAATGTGATTAAGAAAATCTTAGAAAGAAGTATATTTACTATTCATTAAGGAAAGGTGACTCATCACCAAAGTCTTTGTTCCTGGAGTTACCACATTGAGTGGGGATGGTGAGGTGGAAGAAAAAGGGTTTATCTTGCTTTCAGGGATGGCAGAGCAGAATAAATTTACATATAAGTGGAACCATGCTTTCCCATTAAAGACTAAATTACACATGTATGTGTGTATATATGTGTGTGTGTGTGTGTGTGTGTTTAGCATGTATGTTTTAGTATAGCATATTCCAACTCAATTTGTTAACAATTATTGCTATTAAAAATAAAAAAACATTTTTTTCATTACAGTGGGATTTTACAAATTTCACATTGTTTTAGTAGACATTTATACATATTGATGGGGTACACTGTGTTGTTCCCATACATGTGTCCATTATATAATAATCAAGTCAGAATAATTAGCATATCCCTCATCTCAAACACTTGTCATTTCTTTTTCGTGAGAATATTCAAAATTGTTTCTTCTGGTCTTTTTGAAATATACAATATATTATCATTAGCTATAGTCACCCTACTGGCAACAGAACACCAGAATGTGTTCCTCCTATCAAACAATAACTTTGTACTGACTGACAGACCTCTTACCATTTCCTGCTCTCTCCTCACACTCCTTCCCCAGCATCTGGTAACCATTATTCATTGCTCTGCCGTTATAAGGTCAACATTTTTAGATTCTACATGAGTGAGATCATCCAGGATTTGTCCTTTCTGTGACTGACTTATTTCACCTAACATAATGTTGTCGGGGTTCATTCATGATGTCGCAAATAACAGTATTTTGTTTTCTTTCATGACTGAATAGTATTCCATTGTGTATATGCCACATTTCTTTTTATCCATTCATCCATTGATAGATACTTAGGCTGATTCCAAACTTTGACTATTGTAAGTGATGTGGCAATAAACATAGGAGTACAGATATCTCTTTGACATATTGATTTTATTTTCTTTGGATATATATTTATTAATGAGATTGTTGAATCATACAATATTTCTGTTTTTAATTTTTTGAGGAAATGACATACTGTTGTTCATCATACTGTGATATTTTATATAATCTTGAAACCACATAATTCATAGCCAGGTCTACATGCTAGGGTACGGATAGGGTGAGGGTGGATGGATGGGGAGGTGCAGCACCGCCGGAGCCAGCGTGCCAGAGGTGTGTGCTGGCAACCAGAGATCCGATAATGCAAAGAATTGCAACACAAAAAGAGGTGAAAGAAGAAAAGAATTATTTAAGAAAGGTTTACTCCCCACAGACAGGAAGTGGGCCTACACTCTTGATAAGTGTGGCTCCATAGCCCCTTGAGCACCAGCCTTAATCCTTTCCCTTGGAGGTGTTGCAATCAGGTAGACGTGACTATGGTGACTTCCTTATTGACCACCTGTGAAGGCCTTGGAGACCCTGTGACACAGAGAACTGCTAATGTCTGTCCATATTATCACAGTCCTTAGAGAAGGGCGTGACACGGACTCTAGTGCTCCTGTACATTCCTGAACAGCACTCCTTAGAGCTAATGGAGGCTGCGCTTCCTCTTATCTCCTATGCATTTCCCGTGGGTAGTTTTGGGGGATGCTTGACTTCCTTGTAGACAGTGCCCAATCTACTGGAAGAACAAATCCCCACCCATTCCTCCTGAGCGGTCACAAGTCCTGCAACCTGCATAACTTTTGCAATCACAAGTTTCATGACTTGCCCAACCCTTGCCTAATGTATGATGTCTTAGCCCTTGTAAACTCCCTTTACTCTAGGCAAGTTCAATTGCCGCTTTTGCCGGGCCCTACTGATAAAAGCTATTAGATACCTATGATGCTTGGCATGAGGAAGTCTAAACAGAAAACCCTAAGGGGGTGGTTCTGATCACAATGCACCAAGTATACAATGGACCGATACTGGTTTTGCTTGAGAAGTCTGGTTTTGTAAAAAAGACAAATTACAATAGTCCGGTACTGGTCATGCTTAAGGAGTCTGTGTTTTTGAAAAGACAAAGTCAGCAAAGTTAATCTTTACTTGGAGTATGCATTTCTCCAAAACATAACTTCTATTTCCTCATTGTATTAAGGTTTAGGAACAAGATAAAAATGAATTTCTCCGGGACACAGCTTCTACTTCTTTCTCATCATGTCAGGGTTTTAAAACAAGATTTTAAAAATGACTTCTTGCTATTGGTCTGTCCTTTCACTACAAATTTGGAGCAAAAAAAAAAATTTAAGAAAAAGAAACTTTTTTTTTGAGTCAGGTTCTCACTGTTACCCAGGCTAGAGTTCAGCAGTAAGCTCATGTCTCACCATATCCTTGACCTCCTGGGCTGGTGTGAACCTTTCATCTCAGTGTGCCAAGTAACTGAGACTACAAGCACATGTGCCCAGCAATTTTTTTTCTTTTTAACTTTTGTAGAAACAGTCTCACTATGTTGCCCAGGCTAGTCTCCAACTCCTGGGCTCAAGCAATCTTCTCACATAGGCCTCCCAAAGTGCTGGAATTACAGAGAGGTATGAACTTCCATGCCCAGCCCTCACAAAATTTTTAAATTCACTTTTATTTAAGTTACAAAATCAGAGTATCTCTTCCTAATACGTAGAGTAAGAGATATTAGTATGAACTTATGTAAATCTTTAGATGGATAGATGATGATGCTGATGATGAAGACAGAAGATAGATAGACAACATACACAAATACACATATAAATAAATATGGGAGTAAATATAGACATGCTGCACATAGGTGTTATCACATACACACGTATGTTCTCTCTTTTTTTTTTTTTTTTTTGAGTGGGAGTATCACTCCATTGCCCAGTCTGAAGTGCAGTGGCATACTCACTGCCATCCCAGCACTGACCTGCTGGACTCCAGTGATCTGTCTGCCTCAGTCTTCCATCCTTCTGCCTCAGTCTTCCAAGTAGCTGGAACTACAGGTGCACACTACCACGCCCGGCTGATTTTTTTTTTTAATTGTAGATACGAGTTCTTGCCAAATTGCTCTGACTGGTCTCAAACCTGCGGGCTCAGGCAATCCACTCTTCTAGGCCTCCCAAAGTGCTGGGATTACAGGCTGAGTATACATGTATTTTCTAATTCTGTCCACTGAGAGAACTTACAAGCAAGGATACTTCAAAAAAAAAAAAAAAAAAGAAAAAGAAAACAAGAATGATTACACTCAGATATTAATCTCTAAATTTCTAAAAGAACCATGGTATTTCGAAGGAAATTGGATGATGGATATACAGAAAAATCTCTATTTTTGCCACTTTTATATAAATCTCAAATTATCCCAAAATAAACATAATTTTCAAAACACATCAAATACATATCGTATAAAGCAATATACTTATTGTTATACTAGCAAGTAAATAGTGCTTGTGAAAAACTAGTCTAAGTATCTACATATATCAACTTACTGTATCCTCACAGCACTCCAACAGACTTGAAATTCTTTTACAAATAAAATCTAGGCCTAGATAAAAAGTGAATTTTTCCATTTTCAGTTTTTCTGCTTAAGTGCTCTCCTGAAGCAAAACATTAGAACTTTTTATACTGGCTTCCGGCTTTGCAGTCACACATTTCTACTTAGTCTTCTAAAGTGACAGTTTTGAGCAATCCAATATAGGGAGGCACAGAAAAAGTTGAAATGTGAGATAAAATTTTGAGCTGTTCTTCCCAAACATTAGTTTTAAATAATTGGAATTATTAGCATAGATGTGATTTTACTTACATAAAAATAATATAAAATTAGGAAATCTACTTGTGAATGAGATAAGTCAAGTCAGGCCTGTTCATTGACATCACCTAGAAAAGCTGAATAAATTACAAAAATCTGGAGTCTGTCTAAAGAGGCTTAAATCCTGGCTCTGCTGTCAAATATATTGCCTTGGGAATTCACTTAAATTTTCTGATTCTAAGTAACTTGATCTGCAGATTATAACACTACCTCAAATGCATGGAATACTACATAGTGCAGGCTTGCAGAGTGATCAGTGCTAAGACAAGGGAAGAAGGTAAGGACCAGAGAAGGTTACATTCGCAACAGGCATAAAAACAACAGAGACTTGAGTAATGTAGGGAAGTGTGTCATGTGACTCTCTTGAGAAAGGATATTTGAGGCAGACAGAAGATGCTTCAGGAAAGAGTAGACTTGAGATGAGAGACCCTCGATAAGAATGCCAAGAGGTGAATGATGGAAGGTAAATATAGAAAGGCCCAGGTTAAACTGCAAACTTAAACCACTGTATTATTTAAAGATTTCTACAACATTACTTGAACCCTCTACTACTGACAAAAAGTTCCTCTATCTGAATACTTACTAGTGCATATGGTCTGAGAGTACTACACAAGGAAACACTTAAATATATTAGATTTTGTACAATCCTAAACCAATAATCATCTTTCACTTTTAACTGGATTAATTTATTCATGGCAATTATCGTAGAGCATGTGCTTGTTAAGGACACATGCATGCATGTATGCATGTGCACAAATGTGTGTGTTTCATATTTAATCCCCTAAAGCATCTATAAAACTTTCAAAATTATATTACATGATCAATAAATTCTAATGAACATATCGCTTTAGAGCAAAAGTTGTGGCTTTATTTATAATTCTATTGTCATGATTTCTGTAAACTTTATATGTATTAATTGGAAGCAAAATTATTTTAAGTTTGTAATATAGCTTATACAAGCAAAATTTGAGAACTGTGCATGCATTATCTCTTGTTATCTAGTTTACAGTCATGAGAGATAGTCAAAGGTCATTTTAATTTCATTTGATAAACAAGTCAACATTCACTCTGAGAACCCAAGTGGCTTGCCAAAAGTTACATAGTTATTAAGTGGTGGAGACTAGTAGACTTGAACCAAGATCATCAGATCCCAAATATACTTTATTTTTCTCTTTGTTATGAACCAAAACAACTTTAAAATATTGCAAAGTAATATTAATGCTATAAACATTAAAAGCAATATTATTATACTTCCAAAAAAGCAAGAACCACAATTCTGTTAATTGAATTGGAGTCATGCCCCTGATAAATAAATGCTCTTGGAGCTATATTTTGCCTGGCAGTAAAGAAGAACACATTTAAAAGGCTGTATTTCTAAAATACTATCGCAACACCAAGTGATGGCTTTCAGAGGAGCTAAATTTCTAACAGCAGCAATTGCATGAAGTGCTCTTTGGAGAATAAAAGATTCACCCTAATACCTTCTCCACAAGTACTGGAATTCCAATGTGACCATGTGAAAACTTAATATTAAGTATTAAAGTTATTGAATTATTTCCAGGAGAAAATCAAGAAGGATGCAAAACTAAGGAGTGAATGAGAATTCAGAAATAATTTTTGGCTCTTCTACAAAACAAGATGATGAATCTCTGGCAGATCGTGCATTATATTAATGTAGGGAGAGCAAATTCTCACATCTCCAGTAACTTATGCAAGCATTGCTCCCATGTCCCATTATCTGAGGAAAATTTGGGTCCAAGTTTGGATTATTTTAGATTCTCAGAACTCTACTTAAGAGGATTTCTCGGCCTCATCATGTCAACACATAGAAAGAAAATGTAAAATATGTTAAACATTATCCCAAAAAATGATACAGCAGACAAATCTGCTGCCAAAATATCAAATAACGATTTCCAAAGACAAACAGAATGGTTTCTTTCCCCCTCTTCATGGCAGTTATTCACCTTCATTAGCCTGAACATTGGAATGTTTACAGCCTAGAATCACAACCAGTGTGTGGTGCTCATTATAGATTTTTGACTTGTATATCAGATGTCCAACTGGGGCCACAGGACTTTGGTTTTGTAGAAATGTGTGCCCTGGAGTCATTCGAAATCGTTGCCATTGTCAGTTCAGGCATTTAGTAATCAGCAGATGATGCATAATCCAATCTATATGTGCTACCTTTTTTCTAGCCACAATATATGTCATGGTGAACAACTCATGAATAGAACCCAAAGCAAAATTACATAGCTAAATTATTTAACCTGTAAACAAAATGTGATACAGCATATATAGACGTTATTAGACCTATTACATATAATACCTAGTATACGTAGGGTAGATGGCATTATATATAGAACCTTAGAAAGAATCCTTAAAATAACTAAGCTCAAAACAAATAAGACAATATCAAGTTAGAAAATTTAAAAAACAATTCGTAATTTCACAGCAAATAACAGCAGTTTTTAGTGAAATAGTCAGAACCATAATTCAAGAGACTTGGCCAGTCTAGTGTACTTGATTCATAAGACCATAATTATGAAAGCCTATCATTAGATGTGGTACTTTTTCTCATATCATATGCATGTACATGTGTCAATATATCCCACATATTTGGATACCTTTAATTAACATTTTTATCTGATTTCACTCTTGGAAAGATTTGAAATAGATGAATGTTCTTACATGCTCCTTATTTCAAATCTACCAACAACAACAACAAAATGATTCAGGGACTTATTCGTGCATTTTATAAATATAAGTAGACACTGTGAGCTTATATTCAACTGGTTGTTTTTTTTTTGCACAATTTGTGAGCAAGATTTTTAAAAATAGTACTCTTTTACTGATTTCCAATGACAAGAAGTTCTAACAGTTTTAATCACCATATTATAATAATACATACTAAGTTATTGAGCAATTTTTGTCTGATATGATAAAAATTATATGGCATTATTCTAGGTGAAAAATACATGTCTAACCTGTGGCCTAATATTTAATTATACATAATGGTAGATTTTCTAGAATCTCTTTCCCACAAACCATTATTTCTCAGTAAAGTTGAGAATCTTAGTGGCAAGGATACACGGCACAAAATTTCTCTGGGTTCATTCAGAGATTTTCCAATCAGTCTTTTCTTTGGCAAATGCACTCAATCCCACAATCCCACCTTTACTGACTCTGTTACTATTCTAGTATATTGTTTAAAAACAACAACAACGGGTGAGGCGGAAGGATCGCTAGAGCTCAGCAGGTTGACGCTGGCATGGCTGTGAGCGTGACAATGGACTCCAGCCTGGGCGATGGAGTGAGACTAACAACTCAAAAAACAGCAGGAGCAAAAACATCCATGAGAAATGTTCATAGAAAAATGTTTGTATGGATATATGTTTTCTTTTCGGTAAAAACACTTGAGGAGAGAGATCTACCCTCTTAACAAATTAAGTGTGTGATACATTGTTCTTGACTCTAGGAACAATGTTGTACAGCAGATCTCTATGGCTTATTCATCTTGCTTAACTGAAACTTCATGCCCATTGATTAGTAACTCCCTTTTCCCCTTCCCTCCAGCATGTGACAACCACTTTGATTCTATGAATTTGAATATTATAGATACTTCATGTAAATGAAATCATTCAGCATTTGTCTTTCTGTGATTGGCTTGTTTCACTTAGTATAATGTCCTCAAGGTTCATCCACAGCATTATTTATGGCAGACAAAATGAAAACAATCCAAATTGAATGGATAAACAAAATGTGGTATATTTGTACCATAGGATATTATTCATAAAAAAAAGGAATGAGGTGCTGATAAATACTACAATGTGGATGAACCTTAAAAACATTAAGCTAAGAGGAAGAAAAAGTAAGTCATAGAAGACTATGTACTATATGATTTAATTTATTAAAAATGTGCAGAATTGAAAAATCTGCAGATATGGAAGATCGATTAGTGGTTGCTCAGTGTTCACAGGGTTGGCAAAAAATAGAAATTAACTGCTAGAGAGTACAGGATTTATTTTGCGGGTGACAAAAATGTTTAAAAATTAGATTAGGTGATGGTCACTAAAAACCATTGAATTATATACCTTAAATGGGCAGACTTATGATATGTTAATTATGTTTCAATAAAACTGCTTTAAAAAAATACTTGGCATTTTGAAAGCTATTTAAAAACCTACACTCAGTGCTCATGTTCTTATATGATACATGTAACCAACTGACTATCTTGCCACCTACGTGAAATCAATGTAACAAGAAGGAAAGTGTAAAATAGACACAATACCTAACCTGAAGATTTTTGAAGGGAATGAGGGTATGCTGATTAAATAAGATATGGCTGCAAACTTCTAGCAAATACTCAATAAATTATGGATTTTTATTATCCTGACCAATTTATACCAATAGAAAATTTGAAGCTAAATTGGTAATTTGCAGGGTTAGATTTGACATTTTTGTCATTTTTTTATGTGTTTTATTTAAGGGGTACAGTGAGTTGATACAGGAAAAATAGGTGGTTGGGTGAAAAGAAGGATCTTTCAACATCTATAAATGTATATATATCACCAAGGATACTTGCTCTTATCCCATTACAAATTAGGCACTTCTTTTTTAATGTAACCATCCCAAATGTTGCATTTTACTAAATATTCTTCACTTTATAAATTCTACTTTCTCTTCAAAGCCTCCTACAAAAACTTCCTTAACCATCTCCACCTTGATTTCTCTTTCTACAAACCCTAAAACCATGCATTTTTTATGCATGGTGTTAGAAGACTCCTTGCATAATCAGTTTTAATTTGAATACTATTATTTCTCATTTTACAAATTGAGTGGTTGATGACACCTACAATAACTGTATCTTACAGTGTTCCTTCCTCAGTGCTGTGAACACAGTGGATGCCCATAAACATTTCCTTATTGATTCACAGATATACCGTATAAGTTCATATGAAAAAAAAGTTTCACTTTGCATGTAAAACTTGACCATCCTCAGAATATGTGACATGAATGTAGCTCTCTAATCCTCGCTGCTATTTCAATTCCTATATGGTAGTTTATTTATAATATATAATGGCCATGTTTACCCAGCCTACATGAGCTCTAAGACAGAAAATATAACTTTTTCTTAAAAAGAAACAAATCTATACAGGGCTCGGTGGCTCAGCCTGTAATCCCGCGCCTTTGGGAGGCTGAGGTGAGTGGATTGCTTGAGCCCGCGGGTTCGAGACCCGCCTGGGCAGCGAGACCTCATCTCTACAATAAATCAAAAAATCAGCCGGCGTGGTAGCACATGCCTGTAATTCCGGCTACTCGGAAGGCTGAGGCCGAAGGATCGCCGGAGCCCAGCGGGTCGAGGCTGCGGTGGCCGGCCACTGCACTCCAGTCCAGGCGACAGAGTGAGACTCCAACTCAAAAAAAAAAAAGAAACAAATCTTATTGATGCTTTTAATTTTTATTCAGAAAAGAAATCCCTTTGGGGCAATAGAAAGCAGTACTTTGATTATGTGTTGCAATATTGTTCCTAGTACAGACCACAAAAACTAACTGAATTCATTTTCCAACAGTAAGAAAAAAACAAATACATCCAAGCTTGAGGCCACAATGGTAATTTGAAATAAGATTAGTAGAATGTAATGAGAAGATAAAAGTCTTTGAAGAACAATAAGTCAAGCGTAACTCTTATTACAAATACAGGTCAAATGTATATCTTTTTATTAGAGATAAGAAATTTCCATTGTCTGAAGTTTTTGAAGAAGAAAGTGTAAAAGTAAGTGTGTGGGATTCTAACCAATGCAAATTTTTGTTCCTGGTGAATAGGTGTAATTTTTATTTTTGTAATTTTTAATTATAGTATTCTGCAAAATTTCTCATTTTTGATTTGAATTTTAATGCATGTGGCTCTTCATAGCATTATCTTAACTGTCAATGTGTGTGCCTGTGCATATGTGTCAGTCTTCATATTGCTTTATTGTACTATTTTTCTTTTGCTTTTTTGTAACCTGAAACAGCAACTACAACAACAATAACAACAAAAATTAGCCTGGCATGATGTTGCACGACTGCAGTCCCAGCTACTGGGCAGGCTACAGTGTACCATGATCATACCACTGCACTCCAGTCTGGGTTACAGAGTGTGACTCCAACTCAAAAAAAAAAAATAGTGCTTATTCTTTCTTAATTTATGTAATACATTATATTTATTTATAATAATAAATTTCCACAGCCAGGGATTACTGTATAACTATTTTAAAATTTACCTGTTTTCCTTTAATAATATTTTGCCTGCAAATAATGTTTAAGCTATGTCAAAACTTTCAATTTTGTATCTTATTTTTGAGGCACGTGACGTCTGATGTTTTTGTCTTCTATATGTCATGACTATGAATTTTTTTAAATATGTTTTATAATTTCAGCAAAAAGTACCTTTCATATTAATTTCACTTTCTGACTTGTGGTGCTATCCTTATGAAGTAAATTTGCAAAGACCTCTGACCAAGTCCACAAACTTACCAGGCCAATTTTAAGTGCCACATAATGTGCTACCTAGAAAATGGATTCAATTATTTAAAAATAAATTATTTAGTAGTAGTATTTCAATACACAACAATCAATACAGTGACTGATAAGTAAAGAGTTATTTCTTATTTTAAATACTATCTGAGGGACACCGCACCCTCTTCCCAAAGTAGGATTCTCTTTTGGAGGGTGGGCCCTTTGTGGTGTAGTCAGAATGTTTTCCTCCTGATCAACCAAAGTTTTTGTCTGGAAGTTTTGAAAAGGTATCATCATGATTTGCAGAAGAAACATTCAGAGTTGTGGCAGACAGGTGACGGGTTCTTCCACCATGACAACTCACCTACCCTTTACTGTGCTGAGAGTTCTGTAGTTTTTAACCAATAAAGGCTCGACCCTCACACGCCGCCCTCACTATTCACCAGATTTCACCCCGGCGACTTTTTCTATTTTCCTTATGAAAAAAGGTCCTCAAAGGGAAACATTCTGCGGATGTGGAAGAGGTGAAACAAAAAATGGTACAAGCACTAAAAGGTATCACAATTGACAATCCAAAACGGTTTGGAGCAATGGGAAAAGCGTCTCAATAGGTATATTGCATCAAATGGAAAAGTACTTTGTGACTGAAGTTTAAACAAGTAAAAATAAATACACATTTTTTAAATAAATAAATTCCAGTTTTGGGGGGTTTTTGTTTTGTTGTGTTGTGTTGTGTTTTTATTGTTGTTTTTTGTTTGTTTTATTTTGTTTTTGCAGGGGGAAGGGTTTCCCTTGTACTTTCCTTTCCAGGATTTCTGTATAATTATTTTTAAGTTTGCTTGCTCTTGCTTTACAAGTTTTTTCTTATACAAATAATGATTTAACTATTTCAATCACCTCTTTATATTAGTCTAGTGTATCTTGTTTCTTGTGTATGAAATGTCCTGTTTTTTGCTACATGCAGGGCTACATAGCAACTTTGTTTCAATTGTCAGTAAATTCTTTAAAAATCATTAAAGATTTAAAAATCAATCAAGTAGCAGTATTTTAATAGCCATCAAAATATACAGTGGCTTGGCAAAAAAAACACCATATATGCATATCATAACTTTTCATATATATTCAATAGAATTACCGTTTCTTGTGTAAATTCTATAGGTTTAAACAAAACTATAGTTGCAAAAAACTGCTATATTCAGAATAAAGACCTGTTTCATTTTCCCCAAAGTTTTTCTTTCCTCCCTTGAAAACCAGATGTGTTCTCTGTTCCAATAATTTTTCTTCTTAGAATGCTATATCATTGGAATAATTCTATATCACTTTAAAAAATGATTTTTAAAAAATAAACATGGGCCTTTTTCTTCAAAAAGTAAACAAAATTTCCTCATTCAAGACTTCAAATTAATCAGTGCATTACTATTTAAATTAACAAAACTCCAGAATTCCAAATGATAGAACCATTCAGAAGAGTAATTTTAAAGTTTTCAAATTTTTAAAAGTTTTCAACACCAGACAGCATCAAATAATAATTAAATCAAACCTTCATCAAACTAGCTCTCTTGACTATCTGCTTCTCTTCTCTTGAATTGTTTCGTCTTTGTGGAAATGAATAACACCTCCCTACTTTCTCCTCATTTTAGACATCTATGGATATCCAAACTGAGTTAGGAAAACCCAGTTGCTGTTTTTCCTTTGCCAGATGTTTTACCTTGCTTCTTCTTTATTTTACATCTAAGATTTGTGAAATCTTATGACATAAATTTCAAGGCATAAAATATATGATATAGAAATCATTTATAGAATACCCAAGTCAGGTGGAAATATATTCTGCTAATTCCAGTTCATTTCCCAGAGAAAGAAATCATTATCAACAGGGGGAAAAATGACACACACCCCTAACCTCCAAGATAGGATTGTCTAAAGCTTTCAAGGCTATAATAAATTCATAGTATAAGAGGATGACTAACATCAGATCTATTACCAGCAACATTTTAGATCACCTGGACAAAAAGACTCTGTGAGTTTGGATATTCTGAGAATAGATACCAAAACAGAATTAGAAGTGTGAAAAATTTACAAGAGGAATTTGCAAAATTATTGAAATGATATCTGAGATGTATTGGGTTCTATATAATTATTTGCTGTATAAAAAAATCCCAGCCAGGCTCGGTGGCTCAGCCTGTAATCCCGCGCTTTGGGAGGTTGAGGTGCATGGATTGCCTGAGCCCACAGGTTCGAGACCCACTTGGGCAACTTGGCTGAGACCTCATCTCCACAATAAATCAAAAATTAGCAGGGTGTTGTAGCACCCACCTGTAGTTCCAGTTACTTGGAAGGCTGAGGCAGAAGGATCTCTGGAGCCTAGCAGGTCGTGGCTGGGGTGGCCGGGAGTGGCCACTGCACTCCAGTCTGGGCGACAGAGACTCCAACTCAAAAAAAAAAAAAATCCCATTGATGAGTAGTTAGGTTGTTTTCAATGTTTCCCCACAATTAGAAAGGTTGTAAAATAGATATAGCAAATGAAATTAAAGGATTTCAGTTAAATTAGAACTTCAGATAAACAAAGAAGTATTTTTAGTAAAAGTATGCTCCAGGCAATATTTTTTCTGAAATTAAAGGAACCTACCAATATATTAATGGTGTCTTGCTAGTATAAGTGAATGCTACCAGATATAAGGACAAGATTCTTTTAGAGTCAAGAAAAGTTTTGATTTCAAGGCATAATCAGAGAAAGGGCTTTGATTGGAAACCTATCTCTGCATATGGTTTTGACTTTTGTGTGTGTGTGTGTGTGTGTGTGTGTGTGTGTGTGTGTGTGTGTATGTGCATTCCTTTCAGATGCACCAAGGTATAAATGCTTTTATGGAATGAGATGTAGGCATACTATTTGATATAATATAACAATAATAATTATATCTCATAAAAACAAACCAATGCCATCTTGTCTCTAGTATTTAACTTATGATTTGAGTTTTCGTACTTATATGAAAATGAAAATTCCAAGTAGCTGCTATAATCTTAATAACCTGCAATAAAATTGTTTTAAAGAAGCTGATACATTGACAGGTGCCTATAATTTAACATGATAATTTGCCTACAGATTCTCAAGCATTTCATTTTATATTGAAAAGCAAAGTGCTATCTGAAGATCTTTTGATATCATTCGAAATTGAGTTTCTAACTTTAGCTTTGAATTCTGAAAGAGCCTTGTAGGTCTCAATGCACAAGGAGAGCTAATTAGACATATTGAGAGGTGAGAACCTTTGCAAATGCCTCACTTTTGAAAACCCAGAAATATTTTAAGGAGGGGCATTGGGATTTCTTTCAAAATATCTATGATAATGAGTCTGCATAGTGTTGAAAACAAAAGGTATGCCAAAAGCTGGTGTTATAGCTATCTGCCATAGCCTATATCACTGAGGTACATAAGCAGGTTTTAGCTACTTGTTTTCACTTGAGTACTTAGTTACATGGGGAGTATTTACTAACTTATTCTTGATATTGTAGATTCTTGCATTTCCTTGACTTCTTACTCCCAACTTAACACATTAAATATTATTCTGATGAACTGTTAGTTAAGTAAACCACATGCATCGTCCATAATTTTATGTAGTGTGTGTGTGTGTGTGTGTGTGTGTGTGTGTGTGTGTGTGTAGCATTGTGCTCTATGTCTGTGAAATCATGTATGTTTTGCCTGTCTACTTAAGTGAGTATTTAGAATTTTGTTTTGCTTAATATGTAAAAATAACACTATAGTTTGTTGAAGAGTCAAGGCACCCTCACTAATTATGTTTATATACTTATCCTTGAAAGTCACAAGAACAGTGTTTAGACTTGGTTCTTCATTGGAACTTCAGACTTGTGTACTTTATTTTACATGAATTAAATGATTGGCGTAAACCCAGTGAATATAAGATTGTCAGCCGGGCATAGTGGCTCACATCTGTAATTCCAGCACTTTAGGAAGATGAAGTGGAAGACTCATTTGAGCCTAGAAGTTTAAGGCTGCAGTGAGCAATGATTGTACCACACACTCTCGCTTGGGTGACAGAGTGACACCTTAACTTAAAACAATAAAATAAACAGAAAATTCTTATGTATTTATTCTATGATCCTAATCATTCCATGATTGTACTTGAATATATGGCTTTGCTTGTATTCAATTTATAATTTGAGCATACTAAATAGAACATAAAATATAATACTATACATCATAAATTTTTATTTAGTCATCTTAAATTTGCCTAAGATTTCTTGTTTTGATAACAACTTAACATTCAAAAATTTCTTTCTATTTGTAATAGTGCTTTAAATAGATATATACTATACATATTTAGTTGACAAAACTTACATGAGTCAACTATTGGTTACACTTATAGAGTCAATGCTATTTTTTTTCTTTGGTACAAAATATGCTTTGAGTCACCTGCTACTCCTGATTTATAAGTAGTTATAAGAACTACTTTATGAGGGGGATCCAAAGAAAACTGGAATTATTTTTTGGAGGTTAGATCCTTTGTAGTACACTCAGAATTTTTTCCCCTGAAGCAAATGATCAACCAAAGTTTTATCTGGAAGTTTTGAGAAGGTTGTGTCACAGTTTGGGGAAAAAATGTTCAAGTTGTGGCAAACAAACAACTGGTCTTTCACAATGCCAACACACTTGTTCACACTGCACTGAGTATTCAGCAGTTTTTGAGCAAAAACAATATGACCCCCACACCCCACCCTCCCTATTCATCTGATCCTGAGTGACTTCTGCTTGTTTCCCCAGATGAAAATAGTCTCAAAGGAAAACATTTTGCCAATATGGAAGAGTTTAAACAAACAAACAAAAACAACAGAAGTACAAAAAGACATCAAAATTGATGAGTTCAAAAACTGTTTTGAACAATGGAAAAGGCATCTCCATAGGTGTATTGCATCAAATGGAGGGTACTTTTAAGATGACTGAAGTTTAAATATGTAAGAATAAATACACATTTTTTTTATAAATAAATATTGTCTTTTGGGAGTCTCCCCTTGTATATGGAATTTATATAGCTCCAACTCATTTAGGTCTTTAATTTATCCTTTTAGCAAGGAAAATATTTATTATTCCATTTTAGAACATAAGTAGCAAAAAAATAACTTATTTATATATATTTATATATATTCATGTAATTATTTATATTTAAAGTATACAAAGTTTTTTCATGCATCTTTAATTTCCATAATTGTGATAATGGCTAATATAATTCAATAAATATTGCTAATCTTCCAACTGTTGTGGAATTCTAAAATATCTCTGTGGTCTAATATTTTCATATATAATGTAATTCTCTTACTCATATAATAGTGAACAGTAGTAATTAGAGATAGAGTTAAAGTTGGGTTATCATTGCCAGGAGGATCTAATAATGTTACATAAAAAGGAATATGATCACTGAATTCTGTAACATATGAGTATAGTGAATATTTTTGTGCTAGCTGACAAGCAAGAGGTGATTCTTTTCTCTCAAAAAGACAGAGCTTCTTTTCAACTACTTTTATTAATACAAAGCAAAAGAGAAGCAAACCATTCCAACCAACACTATCAAGAATGTTGTAGAACACACGTTGGAAGCAGGTCATGCTTCGATTTTGATATTACATAAGCCAGTTCAGTAGAAAAAAAGTAGATCTGCATTATTATTACAGAGCTGCAATTAGTTAAAAGCTCAAATACTATGATTTTGTGCATATCAATTTAGACCTGTAACAGCTTGGGAGGCAGAAAAATATTAGCAATATTTTAGTAAATATTAAACATGAAAGTACAGGAAAATCCCAAGAGAACCAGATTAAACTATTTGCATAGCCAAATCTGCCCAGAAGTTCTACCAAATTTTCATGATATGAAATCATATAGAATAGGATCTGTCATTTAAGCTAATGTCCATGTGTGATTCTATATTCTATTTAGCAAATTTATATGGTGCATTCTATTGTGTGATCAGTAATTCTTGTCTCAAACTGTTCGTTGTCCTTACAAAGTTTCAAAATTCAGCAATATTTTTAGTGTAATTATTGATGTACCAATAACCATCTGAATGTGTTGTCCATGAAAAATATGATGTTTGTTAAGGTGACCAGAACAGAAGCACTGACAATATGTTTTTGTTTGTTAGTTTAGTGCTTTTGCCAAAACTAGGCAAATATCACTTCCAGAATAACATATTTAGTAGTGAAGTGCTGTGGCCTGTGTTATACCTGAGTTTTCCCCTGGGCCTTATTTTATGTTGAGCTTTATCACCCATTAAAAAATAGCCCAATGGTATGACATTATTTCTCTCTAGATAAATTATTTCCTTTCCTCAATCCTATGGCCTACAAAATAGGTCACTTAACTAGTCAAAATATCTGATAGATGGTTGCATGCTAAATCTCAAAATATCTCAGTAGGCAGTGCCTTAGTTATTTTTAAATTATTTGATTTTATACTGTATATGTTTATTTTATTATGCTGAAAATATCTTGTTCAAACATTAATCAGTTTTGATGAAGAATCATGTTTTTTTCTCGGAAACATTCTTAAGACATTTTCAACTTTGCACTTTGGAAATCATGTGGGGAGCTCCTGATATCCCTGTCTCAATCCATTTCACCACAATTAAATTCCCCTTGGTAATTCCTGAAGTTTTAAAATGAAGAAATTATATAAATCACAGTTTCAAAGTATTTATTTAGTTAAATTGTTCTTCCATTTCCATTCATCTATACGTTCACAAATATGCATTGCAGGTCTACTGTGAACTAATAACTGAAATAGACAATGGATTCTCAGCAATCAGCACAGAAACAAAAGTTCTTGCCTTCCTTTATCTTGTGGTTGGTCTAGTAATGATGCTATAATTTCAACAAGCAAATAAGCAAATTAATAATTGGAAAATGTAAAAAAGGTAACAGAGCTGGGAGACAGAAAAGAATGGTAGGGCTGTATTGGTAAGGCTTTAGAGCAAATGCTGTCCTAGAGATCCTACAGGTTTTTATCGCACAAGCCAGTCTAGGTGTAAGTAGGTTCTAGTCACATATGTGTGTGGAACAAGTTCCTTTATGTTGTTGCTCCTCCACCCTTAGGAGATTCTTTCCATCTGGGTTTTCCGAAGTGGCACTCCAGCACTTCCTACTTTCAGCCGGCAGAAAGGAAGAGAGGAGGACTCACCTTTTCTTTGATAGAGACCACACAGAAGTTGCAAACACCCTTCCCACTTTTGTCGCATTAGCTAAGATTCAACTCATGGTCACACCTGGATACACAGAGTTTTTTTAAAGTGCTGTCGGTTTTTCTTTCTATGCTTTATTTAAATGAACATTAACAAGAAGTTGAAAGAGGTGCTGAACCTTCATCTACCTAATACGCACTGAGAGCTGCTTCAGACTTTTGTGGAAGGTCTCCTTAAGGAAGTGCTTGTGATAAAGTCAAAAAAATGATAGAGGCATAAACTCAAAGAAGTAGGAGACGAGGGACCAATGCCCTAAATTTGGAACAGGCTTGAAGTGTTGAGAAACAGGCAACTACAGAATACTGATTACATGAATAGGTGGTATAAGAAGAGACTGTCAATGAAAATTGAAATAGAGTATATACATTTGTGTGTACCAAGTTATATGTTTTGTATTTTATTCTAAATTCAGTGGAAACCCATTTGAATGGGGGAGGTATATGATTTAACTTATATTTCAAGAGGTCTCTCTTGTTATCTTGAGGATCTGGGAGTTAAGAGAAACAGCAGAGGAATAAACCCAGGGAGCTCCCAAAATGCTAAAGGCAAGAGGCAATAGTGATTTGTATTCAAGCTGTAGCAGTGAAGATGATGATAAATAAAAATATTCCAGATATAATTTTGGGAAAAGATTGTCTGATCTGGTTGGCAGTTATGATGTGGATGCTAACAGAGACAGAAGAAATGGGCAAAAGTCTAAGTTTTTAGATCTAACCACCTGGTAGATGGCAGTGCCACCTTCTGAAATGGGGAAGGTTTCTCAAATAACGGAAAAATTGATTTGGGAGGAAATACCAAGGCTACCATTTAAATTTGCTGGTCTGAGCCATCTCCCTAAATTCATATACCAAACAGAGCATCAACTGCATAATTTCAGATTTTGTAATAAAAGTCTGAGGTATAAATAGAAATTAAAGTTTATTAGCATTTTCAGGTTCATTAAAGACATGGAAATGTAAAGTCTTGTGAGAGTGCAGAGAGGGAAGAGTAGAAACTAAGGGGAGCTCTGAGAAGCACAACACCCAAAGGAGAGAGGGAACCAGCAGGAATTCATGGCATACCTATTCCTTTTGTGCACAGAATGTGAGCTTCCTGATAATTAAGAGTTGTGTGCTTGAATTCTCACACAATGTCTGATGCAAATGTCAAGTGGAAAAGAAGGGAGAAAATACAGCGCATATATTGTAGGACAATTCACATATATTATCTTAGTTAATCCTCAGATATATAGTTACTATCCAACCATTTTATATTAAAAAATTGAGGTTTATAAATGACACATTGTACCAAATTTCAAAGCTAGTAAGTGACAAAGCTATGTCTGAAAAAGTTTGTATTTTAAAACTCATATATATCTACTACAGAATAAGATTATTTCGATTCTACTTGGAAAACCTAGAAGATCGACTAGAGAGCATCACTCAAATCCATCCAGGATATAAGGGGATTGGTCAGGAATACTGAAAGCTAATAAGAAATTGAATAAAATCAGCATTATTAGAGGAATTTAGTAACCCCAGTGGAGAAAAAGGAGGAAAATATTATTTGCATGAGCATAATTATCTATAATTAATTTTTTCTAGACATAAAAATAGTACTAAATGTTTGATATTTATGAAAAAGTTTTCACTCATCTGCTATAATATATGACAGTCACATCATAAGTGTGTCATTTCTTCCAATAGTAATTTAGGGATAAAATTTGCAAGTGACCAGCAGGAATTTATTAAAAGGGACATTTATTTCTGCAGTAAATTTACTACTAGGTATGGAATTACATTTTAATCAACAGAACTGGGAATGAAGAATTTTAGATTACTCATTTATTTTTATGATATTGAAGGCAATGTTTATGTTTGTGAAATTCAAGTCATGTTTTGATCTTAATATTTATGGATGAAAATTCTGACATTACAAGCTTTCAAAACTATGGATTTCATTTTTTGCTGTAGCATGTAGATATATCACTAAGTGCATTTTTGGAAGTCTGTGTGTTATTATACCAATCATGTTTTTGGAGAAAATAAGTCTACAGCTAGCTAGCATCATCCTTAAAAAAAAAATCATTCTTAAAAAAAAAAAATTAAAAGCCAGCCTTAAATTTCTAGTGTTTATCCTTTTTATTATAGGAAATCTTCATAAACTTTTAGAACTATATTAAAGAAATGCTTATCTAATTGGTTCTGCTTGTAAAACTTTTTTTACTGATTATATATTTAGTGTGCATTTATTGATATTAATTTGTTACATAAAATTGCATCATTTCTCTTATCACCTTTATTAGACAAGCTTGCTAGATAAAGGCAATGGCAGATATTCAAATATACCTTACTACAAACCAACTATGTTTTGCTTTCTTTCCTCAGCACTTTACTAAATCAATATCCTCAATCAACACTCTCAGAAATATGACTTTTTAAAAATGAAGCATCTTGATATACCAAGATACTAACTAATGATATAGACAACTTTGCAAAACACTGGCCAACTGGGTTTTATAGTTACAACATCATTTTACACTAAAAATAGCATACCTAAAAATGGTTAACCATCTCTTATTTGTACAGTAATAATCACCATCATTATTTATGCATATTATGCCTCATCTTCCTCATTCTCAAAGCACTACTATGGATTATTTAGATGAGAAAGTCAATTTCCATCTAAATTAAATGAGGAAAATGGATTCTCATCTGCATTACATTAGATTAAACAAACTAGGCAACTTACAATGGTTCACACAATTAGTGGTAGCCAGACAGGGAGTTGAACCAGGTCTCTGGCTCCGAAATCCAGTCTCCTTTCACTATTTCCCATGACTTCACTTGAAAAAAAACAAAAAAAGCCATCTGCAAAGGTTTTCATAATATTTTACACTCCTCTTACATGGGGTCTAAAACATTTTCTTTTAAATAAATATTTTCTGCCTTCACAGCAGTCTCTACATGGTGATATTTAATATTTAGCCAACAGTGCTTCTCAAGACTCCGTAGCAATATTGATGTTTTGAACAACTACTCTTTTTTGATATAACGAGGCTAATGCGAGATTTTTTAGTGGTACCAAAGTAAAGGAAAATAATGTATAAAGATTCTTGTCCCAGGAGTAAAATCATATTGATTACATTAAGAGCATTTCTACACAGTTTCCTTCAGATTTTTTTTTTCTTTGCATTAAGTGGACACAGAACCATGGAAAGCAAGTCCGGGCCAAGCCAGGGAGATCGAAGCAGGAGACATACAGTGTAGAAGCACTACAGCAAGAGAGACTAGCTCAAATCCATAGCAAAGAATTTGTGCTGTGAACTGGGTCTATTTTCATCTGTGAACATTCCTTTGGGTCGTGGTTCTGGAATTCTTTTGTTATTGGAGGCATTCTTAAAGCAAATGAGAACCTGAATGTCTTTCATTGACAGAACAAGGAAAATATTTCTCCAATATCTTATTTTGATTTGCTAATAAGATGTAGAAATTTTGGGGGCAAAGAAGTTCCATTTATCCTCTATCAAGTAGGTCTGTTTGGACCTCTTCTCATCTCATTTAGGAATTCTTCTCCTGAGACCTTTCACCCACTTGCATGGTTTAATGATCAATTTAAGGCAATTCCTCCAGAAATCTGTGCAGTGGTTAAACCATCCACTTTGAATTCTTAATACTACATGACTCTTAACCTCCTCTCCTCTATTCTCTCTTAATGTACTTTCTTTAAAAAAATACATTTTAGTCTTATAGTAATGCCAATTTTAACAGCATATATTTATAATTCTATATACACATAATTTATAGTAACATATTGTAACATACCTAAACTACTCTATAAATTCCAGCTTATTTTGTTCACTTAGGCATTGGTCATCAAATATTGTTTAATGAATATATAATTGAATAAACAAACATTATCACATCTTATTTTGCTAAGTAAAACTTTCTGAAATTCATTCATGACTGTTTCCTTACTTCAGTCTCTGAAATTCAAACTCACCGTCTCTTTCCTGAATCACTGCGACAGTTTCTATATTGCTTTCAGGGACCTTGAAGTCATTTTACCACCCGCAATTAAGAGCGATTCCTTAAAAACCAACATCTAATCATTGGTGTTTCCTTGCTCTGCTCTTCTGGGAATAGCATTGAAAACGTTGACAAAACTTTCCAAGGGCTGCAAAACCCAGCTAACCACTGGGGCTATAGAAAACTCCCTTCTACTCTCTCAGGGGACTTTAGTCATAATCGTATTAACTGTCTAGTGTATTGGACTCTCTTACCCTCTTGCATTCATATATGGTTTCCTTCTGCCTAGGACCTTCTTCTACACTCCATTTTTTCTTATTTTCTCCTACCTAAACCTACAGATGGAAGTATAAAGTCTATTTCCCTAGGAGGAGAGAAAAGGAGGGAGATATGTTTACACTCTGACAAGATTTTAGATTTAAATCCCCTGATATAGTACAATGTGATGCAGACTCTCCCCTTTTAAAAAAAAAAATCCATCACTCTTGTAAGCACTAACTTAATTTTTCAAGTTTTTTTATTCCCAGCACCTACCTTAATTGTATCTGACCGAGTTTGGTACTCAAATAATTTTTCTTGTTGGAATAAATGTATTTGAAATGTTAACAAATATAACATTTTAATGTGTCGGGTTTTTTGTCCTTACATGGATTTCCCAGTCTTTGTCTACACGTCCCTTTAAAACAAGTACCTATCGCTGAAAGGGCATGTTTTCCAGTTCTTTCACCTGTGCTGCTGATGTAGTTGACCATTAGGAAGACCAGAGAGTAAGAGGAAGGAGACATTTGCATGTCTGGTTCTCTCCTTCTCTATCCCAGACCTTGTCTCTGTTGGTGTCATCTACTCCCTGATTTAGCACCTGTTTACAGGCTTCTGAAGTTTCAAAGCCCACTCACAGCTTTTGTCCCTCCACTCCAGTGGTCCCAGAGGTTCCCTGCACGTTTTGCTCTGGTGATATCACTGGTCCGCGTTTGGCTTCTCAGTTCTCTGCCATTCATATTACAAATTATTTGCTTCAAATAAATTAAGTCATTTGTTATGTTGATGGACTACATCATCAACATAACGAAAATTGAAGAAATGTGTCACTAGTACATCTGCCTTGCAAGAATTATTGAAGGAAGTTATTCAGAAAGAAGTTGAATGATAGAGGTCAGAAACTCAAATCTACATAAAGAATAGAAAAACATATCTTGGCTGTTGTAAATGAAGTTATCTCTTTGAGACTTTGATTTCACTTTTGTTGGATAAACGCTTAAACATAAGACTGCTGGATCACAGTTCTATTTTTAACTTATTTAAGAATCTTTGTCTTGTTTTCCGCAGTAGCTGTGCCAATCTATGTTCTAATCAACAGTGTTTGAGAGTTCTGGTTTCTCCACATCTTTGCCAGTGCTTACTATGTTTTAGGCTTTTGGGTTCATAGTTATCCTAAGAGGTGTAAGCTCGTTGTGGCTTAGATGTGCATTTCTTCAATGACCTCTGATGTGGATAATGTTTTCATATATCTCAAGGCCATTTATATGTCTTCTCTAGCGAAATGTCCATCACCAGATGACTGAATAAAGAAAACATAGTATTTTACAATGTAACATTATTTACCCTTTAAAAAGAAAAAAATGCTGCTACTTGAAACATGTATGGTCATAAAGGATATTATACTAAGTGAAATAAACGGTTATAAAAGTTCAAATATTAAATGGGTCTACTTATATAAGGCATCTCAACAGTCAAATTCATAGGAACAAGGAATAAAATTGTTACCAGGACAGGGGGTGGGGGAAGGTGGAACTTGTTGCTCACTGGTTATAAAGTTTCCGTTTATGCAACATAAATCAGTTCTAAAGATCTTCTGTACAACATAGTACATATAGTTGGCAATATGGCATTGTGCACTTCAAAATATATTAAGAGAATTGATCTCATGCTAAGTGTTCTTGACACTACACACATACACACACACACACATGCACCACACCCATGAGAACAAGAACATTTTTTGGAAGTAAAATATTTTAATACCTTGAATGTGGTGATGGTATTTCAAGTATATGCATATGTTCAAACTCATCAAATGTATACATTAAATATGTGAAATATTTGAATATAAATAAAATAAAGCTTTATTTTTTATTTTTTAGTTGAAGTCTCACTGTTGCCCAGGATGGATTGCAATGGCACACTCACAGCCACCACAGCCTTGACCTGCTGGGTTCAGGTGATTCTTCCACTTCAGCCTTGCAAGTAGCTGGAACTACAAATATGTGCCACCACACTCAGCTAATTTTTCTATTTATTGTAGAGATGAGGTTTCACCAAGTTGCCCAGACTGGTCTCGAACCCATGAGCTCAGGTAAACTCACTTCGGCCTCCCAAAGTGTTGGAATTATAGGTGTGAGCCACCACACCCAGCCAAATAAAGCTTTAAAAAGGAAGAACATAAAAGGAAGAGTAAATTAGGTAGGAATAATAAACTGTTTTATTTTCCTTATTCTTGACTGACATATATATATTTTTAATTAATTAATTAATTTATTTATTTTTTTGAGTTGGAGTGTCACTCTGTCACCCAGACTGGAGTGCAGTGGCCGCTCCTGGCCACTGCAGCCTCGACCTGCTAGGGCTCCGGCAATCCTTCCGCCTCTGCCTTCCAAGTAGCTGGAATTACAGGCGTGCGCTACCATGTCCAGCTAATTTTTTGATTTATTGTAGAGATGAGGTCTCACCAAGTTGCCCAGGTGGGTCTCGAACCCACAGGCTCAGGTAATCCACTCACCTCAGCCTCCCAAGGTGCGGGATTACAGGCTGAGCCACAGAGCCCGGGTTAGATATTTTTAAATATAAAAAGTGAATGTTGTAATGAATCCAAGGGAAGAATTCAGAGTACTCTGCACTACTCATGAAGTGATGAAAGTTATTAAAAAGTGAACTTAGATTAGTTGTAAATGTATATTGCCAACACTAAGACAATAATTATAAAAAATCTAAAAATTATAATTTATTTGCTAGGAGAGGAGATGACACAGAATTATAGAAAATTCTAAATGAAAACAAAAAAGTATTTTTAAAGGAGGTGTTTTAAAAATAAAAAGGATAAGTTTAATGAATATAGAACAGCTATAGAGATGGAAGTATTAATCCAGTAATACCAGTGATAATGTTAAATGTATAGTCTAAATACACTAATTAAAAGATAGAGGTTGTCATAGTAGATATAAAAATAAGAGCCTATTTTGTCTACACTTTTTACATATAAATAAGCAGATAGATTAAAAGTAAGTGGTGAAGAAAATTAAAGCATGCTAACACTGATCAAAAGAAAGCTAGGATAGTTATATTAATTTCATACAATGTGGACCTCAAAACAAGAAAAATGTACAGAGATAAAGAAAGGAATTATATAATGATTCAGGGGTTAATTCTTTAAGAAGACATAACTATTTCTAATATTTATGCACCTAATAATACAATGTCAAAATAAAGGAGATAAAAAATTGATAGAACATCAAAGAAAAAAAGACAAATGTTATATCATACTTAGAGATTTAAACAACTTTCTGTTAGTAATTGAAAGATCCAGCAGATAGAAAATGTGTGTGGATATAGTTGAACTGAATAACACCACTGAGCAGTTGAATTTAATTGTCATTTAAATCAAATATTTCATCCAGCAATAGCAGATTACTCATTCATCTCAAGCCCACATGGAATATTCACCAAGTCAGACCATATTCAGAGATATAAAACACATATAAACACATTTTTAAAATATAAATCATACAAAGTATACTATCTACAATAGAATAAAACTAAAAATAAAAGAAAGGTAGCTGGAAGATACCAACGTGTTTGAAAATTATACAGCAAAAACAGTGGATTAAGAAAGAAGTCTCAGGATCGATTTAAATATATTTTGAACTAGGCTCAAATGAAATAATAACTTTTTGATATTGATGTGATACAGAAAAGTTAATATTTAGAGAAAATAAATCATAACTTAGAAGATACATAAGAATGCATGTCTTGGAAGATAAATAAATAAATAATCAAGGTTCTACCCTAGGACATTACAGAAAGAATTAAGCAGTGTAAGACAAAACCAAATTACTCCTAGTTTGCTGAAAGTTTTTTTTTAATCATTAATGAATGTTGAATTTTGTCAAAGTATTTTACTGCATTTAGTGATATAATCATATGACTGTACATTTTAGCTTGCTGATGTGTTGATTCTTAAATATTGAATTTGACTTACATACTAGAAATAAATCCTGCTAAGTGATGGGTATAATATTTTTTATACATTCTAAGATTTCGTCTGGTAATATTTTGCTGAGGATTTTTGTATCTATATTCATGGGACATAAAGGATTGTGATTTTCCTTAAGGAACTTCTACAAAAAAACTTACAGCTAACATCATAATTAATTATGCAAAGCTAGATATTTTCCTCTTCACACTGAGAACACTACAACAATATCCTTCTCACCACTCCTATTCAAACTCCTACTGGAAGTCCAATCTAGTGCAATGAGAGAGAAAAGAACATTTACACAGAATGAGATGGTAAACCATTTTATTTCACAGGTGACATGTTGGTCTATGTATAAAATTTCAAAGAACTGACCAAAAAATTATCAGAATTAATAGCAATTATCACAAGGTCATACTATACAAGGTTAATATACAAAAACCAACTGCTTTCTTATATACCTGCAGTTAACAATTGGAATTTGAAACTAAAAACACAGTATCATTTGCTTTAGCATCGAATATATACATGTTTAAGTGTAAGTCTGACAACATACATATACGGTCTGCATGAAGGAACTTATAAAACTGATGAAAGAAATAGAAAGTCTAAATAAATGGAAAAATATTTTATGTTCATTAAAAAGGAAACTAAATATTGTTAGGATTTCAATCTATTCAATTTGACCTATAATTCCAATGCATCTCAAAATTCCTGCAAGTTATTTTGTGATTATGAATAAATTGACTATAGATTTTATATGGAAAGACAAAAGACCCAGAATAACCAACACAATACTGTAGAAACAAACAAGAATGAAGAACTCAAACTATACAAATTCAAGGCTTATAATAAAGCTGCCATAGTCAAGACAGCATGGTATTGATAAAAATAATTGACAAACAGATCAGTGGAGCAGAATACAATGACCAGAGAAAGAGCCACAAAAATATAGACAGCTGATCTTTGACAAAGAGGTGAATTCAATTCAACGTGTATTTGAATTTATAATCAAAACAATAAGGAATAAATAGAACAAATATTTGAGCACATTCTCAACTAAATGCCACCAAATTTAAAAGATTAAAATTACTTTAAATATGATATCTACACACATCGCTTCTGCACTAGACCAGAGTCCAGTCTCTTTCTCTCTCTCTCTCTCTCTCTCTCTCTCTCTCTCTTTCTCTCTTCTTCCCCCCAATCGCCAACACCATCTCCACCTTTGGGGTACCCTGAACCCAGCTGGAGCTGGTCTCCAGCAAGTGGCGCCTGAACGTGAGACCTCAAGGTAAGCTTTCATTTTCTTTTTCGGGATGGATAGGACCTCACCCAGGGTGCCGTGGACCCCTCTGAAGAGACAGGCAGAGCAAAGAAGGGTGAGCAGTTTAAGAGCCATGACAGAATCATGGGCCAGAGTGAGTTTGTTCATAAGTATTCTGATGTCTATTAGTATTTTGCACATATTGTCCAATAGAGGAACCGAATGGCTTGCCTCTGCATTTTGTACGCCTTAGCTTTATGGAATATTATCTGGGATGTTTTAAACCCACAGTACGATTTCTCTAAAATTCCAGCCAAAAATAGAGACACTCCCCTGCTGGCCGTAGCCTCGGCACCTCCTTTAGATGATGAATTTTTCCTCAAGGAGGAAATGGTGTTGGAGGAGGAAGTGATTGGGTATCACAAGCGAAAAAATACTGGTAATGTTGCCAAGGTACCTGCTCCCATACCCTTTACTAGAAATAAGGTGAAAACACCGAAATTCACACCTGGGTATGTGTCTCCGGCTAATGTAGGTATGCAGGGAGCCAGAAAAAAGGCTGAGAAAGAGGGAGATTTTACCTTGTCTTCTTGCTTTTCAGTAATTTATAAGGAAGAAGGCACAGTAAACGAGGCACCTCACTGGGAGCCGCTACCATATAAATTAATTAAGGAACTTAAAGAGGCTTGTACTTGGTATGGTCTTATGGCTCCTTATACTATTACTATTATGGAACAGTTTGCCACTTGGTGGATGACACCACAAGATTGGCAACAACTTGATAAAAGCTGTTTGTCAGGAGGAGCCTATTTACTATGGAAAACTGAATTTGAAGATCAGGTAAGGATCCAGAGGGCTATTAACCAGCAGAGGGATCCAAATCAGTTTTATATTTCTAGCAATATGTTGTTAGGAAAAGGAATATATGAGTCAGTTGACAGTCAACTAATCTCACCCAAGGAAATTACTAACTCCAGACCTCTAAAAGATTTATATATTCAGGGAGTTAAAATTAAAGGTCTGCTAGATACAAGGGCTGATGTTTCTTGTATTGCTGAGAAAGACTGCCCGTCTTCCTGGCCAACACAAGTAGCCCCATCAGGACTCATTGATATTGGTCAAGCGCCCTCTGTAGCCAAAAGTTCTCAAATCTTAAATTGGACAGATAACTAAACTTCAGGAACATTTTGTCCCTACATCATTCCTTCCATCCCCATTACACTTTGGGGATGTGATATTCTTGCTCAAATGGGCATGCTTCTGTATAGTCCAGATGACAAGGTGTCAGCGCAAACGCTACAAATAGGATGCGATCCCTTAAAGGAACTTGGAAGGAACAGACAGGGCATAAAAGGACCTGTTCAGGTTGTAGAGAGGAAAGACCGGTCTGGTATTGGCTAACCCAAAGACTGAGATGGGTGGCATGAATCCTGTTGAATCAAAGGAATAGACCGGAGAGAGATGTAAACAAAATAAGGGTTTTCACTTCCTTTGTCCTCTCCTATTCCTTCTACAACTCCAATTCCTGCCTTCCCTACTACTCTTGTTTCTTGTAATCTGTTCTGTGAGCCCCTTCACCTTTATCTGGGAAGGAAGGCCAGGTGTCTATGGCCGTGGCACCTAGCTCTGACTTTCAGTCTTTCTCTTTTACCTTCAGAGAAGCAGAGGTGCCAAAGGCCACAGCAACTGAACCCAGCCTCCAGTCTTTCTCTTTTACCTTTGGAGAAGGGGTGGGTGCCAAAGGCCATGGCGCCTAACCCCAACCTCCAGACTTCTCACCCCCACCTTCTCAAGGGGGTGGCTCGGACAAAAGGATGTTAAAAATTCTTCTTTGTTGTCTTCTTATGATAAATTTCTCTCAAGTTCAACTTTCCCAGACAGAAGTAAAGGAATCATATAAGTGAATCCTGTTAGCTAACTACAAAATAGGTGTTAATAAGCAGACTAGACTGGAAGGACAAGTTCTTTTGGATGTGTTTTATCTCTCAGTCAGCACTGGTACAAACTCCAAAAATTAGAAAAGGGCCCACAAACCCCTCAACTATAACTATTGGACACAGCCTTTAAAGTCTTTAACAACTGGGAGGAGAAAAGAATGCAGGACCAAAAACATAAGACAAATTTACTGCGTGCAGTCCAAGACATCTAGGTGGGAGAAGAGCTCACACATCTGCTACCTGGATATGCTGATGACCAGTGAGGAGCACTGGAAGCAGCTGAGGGACCAATACGGCTTTAAGTGTGACTGTATCTGATGCCAAACCCAGGACAAGGTGATCTGCAACTCTTTCACTATCTGTACTGCAGAGATGCAGGAAGTGGGTGTTGGCCTATATCCTAGTATGTCTTTGCTCAATCACAGCTGTGACCCTAACTGTTCAATGGTGTTTAATGAACACCACCTCTCAGCGTACCTGCTTGCCCCTTCAATGATATGGAAAAGGACTGGTCACTCATCCAGCGAGATATTGGCTTCCTGAAATGGAGAGACTGTGCTTATAACTCTAAGGTGGACTATACTGTACCTGGTGAAAGACTATATATTAGTGACTGGGGTTTTAATGGCTCTACACTTGCTGCAACTAGAAGGCACTCCAATGAATGGGTACCAGACAAGCCATTCAATCTCACTTGTGGAGAGCCCTAGCAGCCCCTCAACCAGTCAGCCTGCCTGTCTAGGCCTGTTGGACAAACTCAGCAGTACCATATTAGGGATACTTGCAGTTCTTTTACATGTTTTCAGTATGAAATAAGTACTAAGTTGTTAAAATTGAGTATCATAGCAATGTTTATAAGGTGCCTTGTACTGGGTGTATTTTTAATTAATTGTTTAACTAATGCCTTTTATGAAGGTTTTACTACTCTTGAGCAGCCATCTTATTTGATGATTCTTGTACAATTGTCATCTCGTTGGTATGATGCATATGGTTTACAGATATTGTATGAGGCTAATGCTCTTTTAGACAGACAGAAAAGATTTTTGGCTACTTTTAATTTTAGGAGTTAGAGTTTAATAGCTACTTTTGAGCTGTACCATTTTCTAGGGAAGTTCATACAACTACATTTGCTGATCAGCTGTCTAAAAACATTTCTATTGCCATAGCTATTCAGGAAATCATAGACCAGAAGTTGGAAAGTAAGGTTAGTGCTTTAGAGGAAGGAATTTCAGCAGTAGGGCAAGAACTTGTGACCTTAAAAAAGAAATTGGCTCTCTAATGTCACTCTGAGTTTAAATCTGTCCATACTTGGGGACAAAGTAACTTGGAATTTGGAACCATTCAGACCTGAGTATAGACCTTACTAAATTACATCATGAAATTCAGGCATCATTTGCTAATCAAAAATCATTAATGTCTATACTCATCAATGTGGGAATTTGCGGAGCAGTGATTCTTTTGTTGCTGTGTTTACTCCCAATCATCTTCAGAGTGCTAAAGAAGAGCAATATGGAGTTTCATGGTTTCGTGCTAAAAAATAAAAAAGGGGGAGATGTTGGGAGCCAGCCACGGAGGCCCACTGAGCGTTAGGGATCAGGAAGGGCCGTTGACTCCGAGACCACTAGGATGCATTCGGGAGCTATTGACCCCACTTCCTCCCCCTTTCTACTCAGCACTAACCAGATTGAGCTCCTGTGAACTCAAAACATAAAAACTCTGAGACCGGGATGAACACAAGCTAACTTTAGAAGCTCATTGCTCCCATTCTTCCACAAACTGCAGTTTTGGCTTTCACACAACTTATAATTCAAACTCGTGTCACATCTAAGAGCCTTAGTATTGGTCACAGGCTTCTGGGTCATGATCTTAGGATTTATTGAAGTTGTAAATTGCAGAATATAGTTTTAGAAGACAGCCATTTTGTTGAAAGAATGTGGCTGGGTTACTTGCAGGTAGCCCACTGTGAACTTTACACTGGGCCACATTCCAAACATTCTGGGATGGGTCACTTTAGTTTGTAAAGTAAATACTTAAGCTTCTATAGAATTGTTTAACTTGCCATAAATCAATCAGCTTAGGATGAAAAAGGTTTACAGAATGTCAGTCATGGATTACGTTATCCTTTGTTATGGGATTTTAAGATTATCATATGAAAGGGGTTTAAAGGCAGTCATGGATTAAGGTTTCATTGATTAGGTTACGGGATTATACCTGAAAGCACATCTGGTGGGTGAGGAACGCCCCTCACACACCCGACTGTGTATGAAAGACCTGTTGTAATTCCCAATAAATGACTTCTGCACTAGACTGGAGTCCAGTCTCTTTCTTTCTCTCTTTCTTCTTCCTCCTAATCGCTGACGCCGTCTCCAACTTTGGGGTACCCTGAACCCAGCTGGAGCTGGTCTCCGGCACATAGTATTTAAAGCAAGTAGTTTGGAGTCTGATTATTAATTTAAGTTCAATGCTTGTCTATATCTCAGCAGAGTTGCTGCAGAAGTTAGTTGCATCAAATTTATATATATGACATAAGAGGTTCTATGTATACTTGCTATAAAATGAATAAACAAATTTTTTAAAATTAATTTTTAGATGTTAAATAACACTATTAGTATTGTTGTACTTGTCCCGTGTTTAAATTTACCACCACCCAAAGAACAATATTGAGTTTACATTTTTAATTAGAAAAATGTTATTGTCATAAAAACAGAAAAAAAGAATTATATCAAAATATATTTCTGATCTCTCCATTTAGTTGATATTATCATAAAAAGTTTTTGTAAAGTAGAACTCCCCCGTTAAAATTGTTATTCTGTATTATCTGACCAATTAAGACTACAATTAGTTGAAAATATTTAATCTTTATTTTCCATATAATAAGGGTGAAAAATGCCATTATAATTTCAAAATTGACTGCTAGAAAACAAGAATACAGCATAATATTTAGGTGTAAATGATTTAAAATTCACATTACAGTAGTAGCAAACCCACCCATATTCAAACTGAGTGAACATAGATCACCCCTCTTGATTGTAAGAATCAGTTGGAAGAATATAGCCAGTTACATAGGCTTTAGGGATATAATAAATGTATTTTATATGTTAGAAGGCCATGAGTTTGAGGGATCAGGGACAGAATACTATGGTTTTAATATTTGCTGTCTTCCAAATTCATGTTAAAGTTTAATTGTCATTGTAACAATATTAAGAAATGGGACCTTTAAGTGATGATTAAGTCATGAAGGCTCTGTCCTCACAAAAAGATTAAAAAATTTTTGGGGTTCAGTGGCTCCGCCTGTAATTCCAGCACTTTAGGAAGCCGAGGGGAATAGATTGCCAACCCCAGCAACTTGGCCAGACCTCGTCTTTATAAATTAAAAAAAAAAAAAATTACCTGGGCTGGTAGCCCGCACCTATAGATTCGGCTACTTGAAGGCTGAGGCTGGAGGATCGTGGGAACCCAACAGGTTGACACTGAGGTGGCTGTGAGTGTGCCACTGCATTCCAGCCTGGGCAACAGAGTGAGACTCCAGCAATAATAATAATAATAATAATAATAATAATAATAATAAATTTAAGATATTGTTGGGGTTATCTTTGGAAAATACAATTTTGTCACAATAAGTGTAACTTCACTATTGCCGAAAAATTTAGAAGTCTAGTTAGAACATTAAAACCAAAAAAGTTTTCCATTTTAAATAAAATAATAGGTCTTTGTCATCAATATTTATTCACTGATATTTTTGGATGACACACATAGCAATGGCATAAACTATGATGTGATGTTTGTCCCCTCCCAAACTCGTGATGAAATTTAATTGTCAGTACAGTATGAAAAGGTAGACTGTTGCCTAAGCAGGTCTAGGTATAGTTGTGCCGTAGTTACAGAAAGCACAAGCTGTAAGCCTTGGAGGAGTCTATCTGGTGCTAATTCTGCAGGCACCCAAAACCATGTGGGCTGTGAGACCATGGTGGCTTCCCCCTAGACTTTAAAAGATTTATTGATCAGTTTGAGGGCCCACACAGAAATGAGCTTCAGGGGTTGAGCCACCACAGAAAATTTCCATTAGGAAAATGAGAATAAAAGTGAGGCTCCTGCCATGACCGCCGAACTGTAGAAACACCAGTGTACAGCTTTAGCCTGGGAGAGCTAGAGACAGGCGACTCCAACCCGTGGAAGCTGCTGTGTGGACGGATCCCAACAATGTCATCGGGGGTGGGAAGATTGCCCAAAACCTTAAAGGCCCAAATCACATCCCATTATGCCCTGAGGTTAGGTGATGGAGACAACAAAGATTATTATGAAGCCATAGGATTTAATGTTGTTCACTCTGTTGGAGTTTGGATATACTTGGGACTAGTTACCGTTTTCTTTTCTTTCCCATTTTTCTTTTGAATAGAGAATATGCCTGTCTCACCACTATATTTTGGAAGCACATAACTTGTTTACTTTCACAGGCTTACTGCTGAAGACAAGTTTGCTTAAAGGTGAATCATGCTTTGAGTCTCCCCCATATGTGATTTAACTGAGACTTAGGACTTTGTAGTTGATGCTGACTTCGTTAAGACTTTTGTGGCTATAGGGATAAAATCAAGGTATTTTGTATGTGAGAAGGACATGACTTTGAGGGGTCAGGACAGAATACTATGGTTGTAATATTTACTCTCTTCCAAATTCATGTTAAAATTTATTTGTCATTGTAGCAATATTAAGAAATGAGACCTTTAAGAGATGATTAGGCCATGAAGGCTCTGTCCTCACAAAAAGATTAATGCTGTTATTGCAGAAATGTTTCCCTTTTTTAATAAAAGGATGAATTCAGTCCCCTTTGTCTCTCTCTCACCTTCTCTGCCTTCCACCATGTGATGTCTTCCACCAAAAGATGACACAGAAAACAACAACAACAACAAAAACTCTTCCAAATGCTGGCCCCTCAATCTTGGATTGCCAACCTCCAGAACTATGAGGAAATACGTTTTTGTTCTTTATAAATGACCTAGCCTGTGGTAGTCTCTTATAGCCACACAAAATAGACCAGCATTAAAACATGTGAATAAGCAATAACACATGCATATTGAAACAGATGTACAGTTTTTCCATGATATAAAACCAATGGCCTAATAAATGTATTATATATATATATATATACACACACACAAATAGATTAGACATTATTTTTCTCTTTATTTCTAAAATTCTATGCTGCAGAAACTTATTTTTTAACTTAAAAAATTATTTAAATTCAAGGAGTTCATGTGCAGATATGTTTTATTGTATGATGGTGAGGTTTGGGTTTCTACTAAACCCATCATCCAATTGGTGAGTGTGGTACCCAACAGGTAGTTTTCAACCCTCCCCCTCCTTATTTTTCCCTTCAGGAGTTCCCAGAGGCTGTTGTCCCCATCTTTATTGTTAACTTCATTTATACAATGCTATAGAAAATGTATTTTATTTTTTATAATTTTTATGTCGACTTTTACATGCCATGATGCAGATTTTTAAAAAATATTAAAAATACGATTGGCAGATAGCAAAGCATGCACCAGAAAAATAAAAGAGAGCTTTATTCCGAGAACAACTGTCAGTCAAAAATGTAACCTCCTGATCTTGAATTAGTATTGAATTAAAGAGTGACTATAGAGATGCTGATTTTATCTTGTTAACAAAATTAATACTTCATCAATTTTGAAGATGAAAGATGAAAATTCCCAGAAGCTAGAGAAATAATATACTACTTTGTGAACTACATGTTTTAATGATACTGATAATGCCATTATATTTTTATAACTGCATGTGGCTTTCTCAAGTATTGCATGTTTGTGATTTGGTTAGAGTTTGAATACCCTGAACCTAGCACTCTGTGGCCAAAATATGATGTTTTGTGGTGAAGGATGAAATAATTCCTTAAATAATGATTGTAATATAAATACCTCACATACTGAGAGTTTAAATATTGCTCCAAATACTTGATGATTTGTTTTGATCCGTTATGAAAATTAATTGATAATTTGTAATGTTTATTTTGACAAACACTTCCCAAAACTCCAAAAGATATAAAGAAACATATCACAGATCCCAATTTAAGAAAAGAGTACAATGATAATACCAACTGCCTCTCAATATAAAAAAAATTGAATATTTCAACTCATGAGAGTCATGTTTGTTACCTTAGCGTCTAAATATAGTCATTTTGTTAATTTCGCATCAGGATATAGGGTTGAAAGTAGTCTTCAGTGAGAAATTTCTTCATAATTTCTGAGTTTATATTTATTTGCTAACATGAAGAATGAACATTCTTATGGTCTATCATCATAAATTAGAACATTTTAATTTAATGAAAATAATTATTGAAAAAAGAAAAGTAACAGTTGTGGAACTTTATGCATGACTAAAATAATAAATCATATTTGCTTGCCTACTGCAAGCAACACTATTTCTCTCACTAATATGAACTGGGTCGGTTTCATCATTTGAAGCTGATTGTAATCTTCATCAAATTAAAAAACATGTTCATGAATTCCAATTGAATATTCTGTAGATGCAAAAATCTAGAGAAATAATATATTACTTCTAAAGTACATTACCTAAAAACAACATGGTTCACATTTTATCTTTGCAAAAAAGATTATTTTATATTTTGGAATATAATATTTTAAAATAAATCTGCTTGAAGGGAATCTAACTGAATTGACTAGAAATATAATAAGCTAATGAAAGGGTGAGGCATTTTTATGAAACAACAAATAAAATAGTATACTTCAGTGAAATAAAAAAGAATTGTCATAGGTGATGGATTAGAATTTCTCATAATGCATGCAAAAGGCAAGAAAGTTTTCAGTTGTCTTTAGGCAAAGTTGCTAGATGTATTTAAGTGTCAAAGTAAAGCAGAAATAGAAAGGCTAGGAATAGAATTATTTGTTGGAAACACATAAGCTCATATACGTTTGCATGAATGATGTTTCCCAAAGGGTTATTTCTGTCTAGAGAAAATGTCATAGATTAATAGTAAACATTTTTATTTTAAAGAATGTATCCAAGCATTAAATCCCACTGTAAAGTCTCTTTTGCCAGAGAGAGACTCAGATCAATATAAAGACTTTGGCATGCTTATATCCATGTATGTCCAAGGCATTAACCCAGTACACCGTTTTTTGCTGGTTGAATTGGTAATCCAAAACTTGATTGCTTACCTAAGAATGTCAGACCACCAGAAGACATTGATAATTCTCTCCATTCCCAGAAGTGAAATTGAATGAAAAATATAAAACTTTTATTCAATTCTAAATTGGTCATAATTATTTTTCAATGATGTACTTCCATAAAGCAAGGGAATAATTTAGAAATTTTTTAGATTTAAAATAATTTGAATAAATATATATATTTGGAAACAAAATTAAATAACATAGAATATAGCAGTATAAATTACTTTTAACTGTAACATGAAAATCTAGAAGCTTTATACTTTCTTACATTTAATTTCATTTTCTGAAGTAGTTCATCATAAAACAAAGCAAAACTCAAAAGAAGATGAGGAAAATTTTTAATAATATTCACTGATTCTATATTCAGTCTCATTCTATTTACCTACTATCTCAAATCAATCACATGAATAAAAAATATGTACCTAAGCAAACTATAATAAAACTGAGACCAGATAAAAGGAATTTGCCTAAAGTCATGTAGTTAGCAGAGTTGGGATATTAATCCAGGCTGTCTGATTCAACATCCATGTTCATCATATACAATTGTAACTCATATGTTTAGCTGAACGATATTTAACAGTTTGTTATATACTTTATATTTGAATAGATTTAAGAAATGCATACTTGCTCCAGAAATATTCATCTTTCCTCCTCTCTGCATCTTTAAATGTGGTCTCATCAAAATTTTAATCCAGAAGATTGATGACTCCTCTGAATTATACAAATTTAAGCACTTAAAATTTATAGAATTTTAGACAACTCAATAGAAAAACTGACAGAAAAGGTTATGAATGGACAATTTACACAATCATACATATCTAAATGACTACAGCACATGTGAATAGGTACTCTAATGAAAATTTAAACAACAGTGAGATGTGACGCATATTAACATTTTTCACAGAAGTTCTTTGTGAAGGGGATAGAGAAAGATTCTATAGGAACAAGAATGGCAACTAATAATTTCTACTGATTTGTCTTTTAGATATTTCATCTAGAAGAAAAACGTGGAATACATTATATTGTTTCATAGCTTGCAACTGAACATCATTCATTTCATGAGTCTTCCTTTAAAATTATAAATGACTCTGTAATGCCAGAGAACATTCACTTGAAAGGTAAAGCACTTCATCATGATACAGTTGAAATTTGCCTAACATCAAGGATAACCAACTTTTCATTTAATTTACCTATGAATACAATGGCTTTTCCATCACTTTACCTGTAACTGAACTATTTGAATGAAGATAACTTTACTATAGCTGACCTGAGAAAATAATAAAATATCTCTTAAACTTTCTCCAAAGGAATATTTCAGAAACTCTTTAATGATTATTTTAAAACTTAACTTAGATTTTAACTTCTCAAATGAAAATAAAACCTGAAAGGAGAACAACTTCATGCTTCTTTGTCGAGTGTCACCAAATGACAATAATATCTTTAGAAAAACTTTTAGATGCTTGAAATTCAATGGCTGTTTAGCCTCTCCCTTGATGACATTTATTTGGCATTTTAATACTTCATTTTTGGAATGTCCAGAAACCTCTTTTTAACATGAGATTATCATTCATTAGAATACAATTTTATTTGTGGTCCCATATTTGCATTAAATGTTTCAAGATACCATTTTTAAAAAATCAGTTGTAAAGGATATCAAGTTAAATACACTTTTATAGAAAACCAGAAGTTAGCTGGGCTTGGTGGCTCAGCCTGTAATCCCGCGGCTTTGGGAGGCTGAGGTGAGTGGACTGCCTGAGCCCGCGAGTTTGAGACCCGCCTGGGCAGGCGAGACCTCATCTCTACAATAAATCAAAAAAAATTAGCCGGACGTGGTAGCGTGCACCTGTAATTCCGGCTACTCGGAAGGGTAAGGCGGAAGGATCACCAGAGCCCAGCAGGTCGAGGCTGCAGTGGCCAGGAGCAGCCACTGCACTCCAGTCTGGGTGACAGAGTGAGACTCCAACTCAAAAAAAAAAAAGAAAACCAGAAATCAAAATCGAATAACTTTGATAACACATGAATAATGGAGGTCTAAGAGTTTTTTATTTAATTAATTCTCATCATAACATCTGGCTGCAAATATGTCTACATGATATTGGTCCCTTTCCTTTGAAAATATGCACTTTTACTAAGTTCCAAATGTGCGAATGACCAAGAATATTCTATTCATTTTGGATTATCTTTGGGGGAACATAAATTTGCACTGAAATTTATTGTTTTAATCTTACGTCTGCAAAGAGCAAGTGGACCCTTTAAACTGTGCAACATACATATAGGACTTGCCAGCCTACAAACTCTACTCCTATCTTATGAGTTTATTTTACAGTTTCTCCTCTTTTCTCAGACCCCATCAGCTACTCCATCATTGCTACTACTCAATGGATTTGTTTCCTGTTTCATTAAGAAAATTGAGACCATATGAATTTTGTAGACTCTAATAACCATAACTATCTAGTTATTTTCTCCGTTTTTGACCTTGTATGAAATTTTCATGTTTTGATGAAAAAAATCTTCTTTTGTGAAGCCAATTCTTCCTTGCCTACTTAAATGCATCGCTTTATTATTATTACTTTTTAATTGGCGTCTCACTCTTGTCGCCCAGTCTAGAGTGCAGTGGCACACTCACACTCACCACAGCCTCGACCTGCTGGGCTCAGAGGATCCTTCTGCCTCAGTCTTCCAAGTAGCTGGAACTACAGATGCACACCACAATGCCTGGCTATAAATGCATTGCTTTAAAAATTACCCTCTGTCTTATCTACAACATCAAATTTAAGTCTTTACCCATCATTTTATAAGCATACAGGTACATAAGCTTTTCTTGATAACCTTCTGTCAATTACTGCCCATTTGGGGGCACTTCATTAGATAGAAAACATTTGGGGTAAGTTGCTTATACACTCTGTTTTCAATTTCTCTTCTCATGCTCCAGAACCTGGGCAGAGATATCCTTTGACTCATCCAGTACTAAAAAGTCTGCATCCTGGGACTGAGGGGCAATCACCACACACTTTTGGGATTTATTATCATTTTCCAGAGTAGACACTCCTGGTGCGTGATACCTGGAGAAAGCAGCTGGCTTGGAAATCTAGATACCCCACCCTACACACTGGCCAATTCACAGATGCATGCAGTCAGAGTGAGAAACCTAGGATCACATGAATAAGAATGAGTATTGATCCAATCCAAATATTGTTTTTCCATTCTGTGGGCTATCTCCCCACTCTCTTGATGGCTTCTTTCAGTTTGCAGAAGCTTTTCAGTTTAATAATGTCCCACTGGTCTATCTTATCTCTGATGGCATGGACAACTGGGACGTTGATCAAGAGCTGGTTGCCTACTCTCATTTCCACAGGGTGTCTCCTGTGTTTTCTAAGATTCTTATATTTGAGGTTTTATGTTTAGATCTTTGATCCATTTAGAGCTGATTTTTGTGTATGGTGATAGGTAGGGGTCCTGTTTCAGTCTTCTGCACATGGTCAGTCAGTTTTCCCAGCACATTTTTTTTTTCTTGGTCACCCTCTCCATATATATTTGTGTATATGTGTTCTTATTTAATTTACCCTTTTTTCTTCTTTGTCTTCTTCTTCTTCTTCTTTTTTTTTTTGCATATGGGTATATTTAAGGGTGAGTGTATCTTCTTTTTTTTGTTGGTGACATTGTTTTGTTTTGTTCTGTTTTGTTTGTTTGTTTATCCATTCATTTGCTTGCTGTTTGTCTTCCCTTTTTATTCTTCACTTTCTTCATCTTCTTTTCTTCTCCTTTCTTTCTCTGTTCTTTTCCTTTCTCTTATCCCATTTTGGTTTCAGGGGTATACATACACTCTCACCACATGGACATAGTGTAAGGTGGTGAGAAGTGAGTTCCAGGGGGCTCATACCCCATTTGGCAAATACTGCAAACTGAAGGTATCTTCTAAACCTTAGCTTCCCCCATTACACCTAAATCAACTCTCAAAAACTTCAAAAAGGCAGTACAGTCCCCCCACCCCCTTGCTGACTTCAAAACTAAACAAATCCTGAGGCTTTATCTAAGGAAGAATAGGGAGTTGAGCAAACAGAAGTGAAAGCTATTACCCCTCTCACTGAGCAAGTAAATTAAAGAGGAAAAAAGAAGGGGAGATTCTACCACAAATGAAGAAGAATCAACAGAAGAAGACAGGTACCTTCAGATCTCTAGAAAGGCAATGCCTGAGAATGCAGACTTTAGAACTCAAACAATGAAGATCCCCCCAAAATATTGGTCTTAGACCACAAATCCAGACATCAAAGTATTGATGGAGATGATGAATAAAAATCATGAAAAGTAAGAAGAAATAAAAAAAATGAGTTGATAACTAAGATGATGGCAATAAAGAGCACGATGAACAAAATAAATAACAAACTGACAGGCATGAAAAACAGGAAAAAAGAAAGAAACTCAGAGCTTAAAGACTGAAATATGGAACTAATCCAAACAGTTAAAAACATAAAAAACAAGTTTAAAAAGATAGCACGAAGCCTCCATGAGATAGGTAAAATATATTAAGAGGCTGTACTTATGCCTAATCAGCATACCAAAGGCAGAAAGAGAGACAGCAAATGCCTTGGAACAGACATTCCATGAGGTTATCCAAGAAAACTTCCCTCATTTTATCAGAGACATGACCATTCAAATGCAAGAGATTCAGAGAACCCCTGCAAGGCATCAAATGAGAAGACCAACTACCAGACATGTAGTAATTTGCTTACACAAAGTAGGTATAAAATAAAAAATTCCAAAAGGCAGTGAAGGAGAAAGACCAGATGACCTACCAGGGAAGACCAATTAGAATAGAAACATACTTATCTAGAGAAACACTGCAAGCTAGAGGAGACTGGAAGACTGAACTCCAGTCTTCAAAATTCTCAAAGGTAAACAATTCCAGCCAATAATTTTCTCCCTAACTAAGCTATGTCTGATAAGCAATAGAGGATTAAAATCCTTCCCAAACATCCAATCTCTAAGAGATTATGCTGCTTCCGGACAAGCTCTAAAGGAGATGCTTAAGAAGTTTTAAACCCAGAAGAAGAAGAGGAAGAAGAAAAAGAATGATCACACACTTACCAGGAGAACAGAAAAACACAGAATCAACAGAAAATAAATCACTACTGCAAACTTGAAAATATACACATACATCAACCCAAAAGTTAAAAGAAAACAAACAAGTAAAAATATTTTATAAGGGCCTCATGACAGGGACAACCCCTCACATTTCAATAGCCAGCTTGAACCTGGACTAAATGCACCACTGAAAAAACTTAGAATGGCAAGCTGATTAAAAAGAAAAATGGTCCAACAATATTCTGCCTACAGGAAACACATCTTACTCACAGACTCAAAGTTAAAGGACGGAAAGCAAACTTTCAGGCAAACGGAAAACCAAAGAATCATGATTTTAATCTCAGCCAAAACAACCTTTAAGCTATCAAAATTAAAAAGGCAAGGAAGGACACTACTAATGATAAAAGGTTCAAATTATCAACAAGAAATAATTCATATATTTATCTATATCTATATCTGTATTTGCATCAACACAGGAACACCTGAATTTATAAGGCAGCTACTAAGTAAACTAAAAAAGGATATTAACTAACACTATCATAACTGGTTACTTAAATACCCCACTAACAACCCTAGAGAGATCATTGAGACAAAAAATTAATAAGGCAATTCAGAAACTTAACTTGATACTTGATCAAATGGACTAAGATACCTACAGAACACTCCACCCACCAGTCACAGAATATACATTCTACTCATCACCACATGGAACATACTCCAAGATTGACCACACCCTTGACCATAAATCAAGCATAAACAAATTCCATAAGATTGAAATGCTATCGTGCACCTTCTCAGACCACAATGGAATAAAAATATATATCACCATTAACAAGATCACCCCCAAACAAACAAAGACGTGGACATGAAACAGCACAATGCAGAACAATTCCTGGATCAACACAGAAATCAAAACAGAAATTAAAAGACTCCTGGAAACAAGTGAAAACAAAAACACACCTTACCAAAATCACTGGAATGCCATGAAAACAGGTCTAAGAGGGAATTTATATTTTTATGACCATATATCAAGAAAACAGAAAGCACACAAGTCAATGTCCTAACAAATCACCTAAAGAAGATGAAAAGGTAAGATCACAGAAACCCTAATTTCAGCAGAATCACAAGATCATCACAGTAAAAGCGAAATAAGGCTCATGGAAGGCAGAGAGATCACAGAAAAAAAAAATATCAATGAAACAAAAACCCGGTTCTTTGAAAGCATAAACAAGATTGTCAGACCACTAGCCAGACTGACCAAGAAAAAGAGAGAAAAGATAAAAGATTGTGTTCACATAAACACAATCAGAAATGCAAAAGATTAAATCACAACTGACCCCTCAAAATATACAAAAGATTATCAGAGATTAATATGCACACCTGTATAGAAACAAATTTGAAAACCTAAACAAAATAAAGACATTCTGACATCAGACAGCCTACAAAGGTGAAGCAAGAAGAAATAGAAACCCTAAATAGATCAATAACATCCTAGGAACTTAATGCCATCATAAGGAAAACAAACAAAAAAAAAAAAAAAAACAACTACCTACAAAAAAAGAGCCATGGCCCAGATGGTTTTCCAGAGGAATTCTAAAAAATATACAAGGAGGAGGTGATTCCAATCCTTTTGAAAGTATTCCAGGCAATCAAGAAATCTTCATTTTTGAAGTTAACATCACATTGATACCCAACCTAGGCAAGACACAGCAAAAAAGAGAACTAGAGGCCGGTATCCCTGATGAATTTAGATGCAAAAATTCTCAACAAGATACTAACATATTGGATCCAATACCACATCTCAAAAATCATCCATTATTACCAAATAGACTTTATCCCCAGGATGCAGGACTAGTTTAACATCTGCAAGACCATAAATGTAATTAAATACATCAACAGATGTCAACACAATAACCACATAATTATATCATTAGTCACAGAAAACACTTTCAACAGAATCTGGCATCTAATCTAGATAAAACCCCCTGAACACCTAGGTATAGAGGGAACATACTTCGAAATAGTAAAAGCCATTTATGATAAACCCTTAGCCAACATACTACTAAATGAACAGAAATTGAAAGCATTTTTCCTGAAAACTGGAATAAGATGAGGTTGACCACACTTACCCCTCCTGTTCAACATAGTATTGGAAGTCCAAGCTAGAGCAATCAGACAAGAGAAGGACGTCAGTGATACTCAAATAAGAAAAGATGACATTAAGCTATTCTTCTTGTGGATGAAATGATTCTATACCTGGAAAAGACAAGGGAATCTTTTCAAAACTTCCTGGTGTTGATAAAGAACTTAGGGAAAGTCTCAGGGTATAAAATCAATGTGCAAAAGACAGTTGCATCTTTATACACCAACAACAAACAGACAGAGAACCAAATAAAACGTAAAATTTCATTCACAATAGCTGCAAAAAAAAAAAAAAGAAAAATAAGAAAGAAAGAAAGAAAGAAAGAAAGAAAGAAAGAAAGAAAGAAAGAAAGAAAGAAAGAAAGGTCTTGACATTCATCCTGAACAGAAATGTGAAACACCTTTACAATGAAAATTACAAACCTTTGGTCAAAAAAAATCAAAGACACAAATAAATGGAAAAATATGTCATGCTCAAGGACTGGAAGAATTAACATTGTTGCGATGTTCACCCTACCCAAGGCAATCTACAGATTCAATACAATACCTATTAAATATCCATCATTATTCTTCTCAGACTTAGAAATTACAATACAGAACTTCATATGGAAACAAAAATGACCACAAATAGCCAAAACAGTCCTCAGCAAAAGAAACAAAGCAGGAGCTATCACACATGCAGACTTTAAACTTTGTTATAAGGATACAATAATCAAAATACCCTGGTCTTGGTACAAGAATAGGCATAGAGACGAATGGAAGCAAAACCATAATTTTTCAACCAACACATCTTCAACAAAGCCTCCACTGACAACCACTGGGAATAGGAGATTCTATTCAGTAAATGGTGCTGGGAAAACTGGCTGATCACATGCATAAAACAGGATCCCCACTTATCACCACGCACAAAAAGCAACTCTGAGTGGATCAAAGACCAAAACATAAAACCTCAAATCATAAAAATCTTAGAAAATGCAGAGGACATACTTATGGATATTGGAATAGGCAACCAATTTCTGATCAAAACCTTAAATGGCCATACCATAAGAGATAAGATAGGTAAGTGGGATACCAACTAACTCCAGTCAGGATGACTATCATTCATAACTCAAAAAACAACAGATGCTGGAGAGGATGCAGTAAAGGGAACCCTTCTACACTGTTCATGGGAGTGTAAATTAGTACAACCTCTGTGGAAAACTGTGGCGATTCCTTAAAGATCTAAAAATTAACCTTCCATGTGATCCCATAATCTCCCTACTGGGAATATACCCAGAAGAACTCAAATCACTCTATAAAAAAAAGATACCTGCACAAGTATGTTTATTACATCATTGTTCCCAATAGCAAGAACATGAAACCAACCGTGCTGCCCATCAAAAGATGACTGTACAAAAAACTGTGGTACATATGCATGATGGGATATTACTTAGCCATAAAGAAGAACAAAATCATGAATTTCATTGCAGCCTTGACGGACTTAGAGTCTGTAATACTAAGTGATCTTTCACAGAAACAAAGAACTGAGTATCACATGTTCTCATTCAGAAGTGGACCTTGAACAATTGTCATAATACTATAAGAAAAGGATTGGCAGTAGTGGAAAACTGCCATGAGGGGTGTGGGAAAGCAGAATTGGCAGTAGTGGGAATCTGTCTGGGGATGTGGGGGGCACACCTCATCAAAAAGATAACCTTGTTATCTTTGTACAATGATCATTTGTATACCTAACCCTGAATGGTACCCCACATCTTTAAAATAAAATATTAATATAAAAAAAGAAAAAAAAATCTCCATTGAATGATAGTCAATTCTTCCTTGTGTAAATACATTTCTTTAAAAATTACCCCTTCTCTTGTCTACAATCAAATTTTAAGTCTTTGCCACATCATTTTTATAAGCATACAACCATATAAGCTTCTCTTGATAACCTTGGGTCAGTTGCTTCCCATTTGGGGGGTTTTCATTAGATTGAAAAACTTTTTAGGTTAGTTGTTTATACACTCTGCCTTTGATTTCTCTCTTCTCATGCTCTCTTAAACTCAATTTCCTTCAATTTACTATATCATTCTACAAAAACTGCTCTTGTCAAGGTCAACAGTAACCTATGTTTTGAAAAATTCAATAGTTAATTTTCAGTTCACATATTGTTTGAGCTAAAAGTCGCTCCTGACATAGTGCCTTCTTGATCCATTTGTCCACTTGACTTCACTTTGTCTAAATGTTCACTCTGTCTCACTCTCATTTACAAATACTCCCCTTCTCCCAGATCTTTAAATACATGTATCCTTTTTTCTTTCTCTCTTTTTTTTTTTTTTTTGAATTGGAGTCTCACTCTGTCGCCCAGGCTGGAATGCAGTGGCCGGGCAGCCTCGATCTGCTGGGCTCCGGCGATCCTTCTGCCTCAGCCTTCCAAGTAGCTGGAACTGCAGGTGCGTGCTACCACGCCCGGCTAATTGTTTTTTTGATTTATTGTAGAGATGAGGTCTCACCAAATTGCCCAGGTGGGTCTCAAACCGGCGGGCTCAGGCAATCCACTCACCTGGGCCTCCCAAGGCACAGGATTACAGGCTGAGCCACTGAGCCCGGCCACCCTTTCTTCTAATCTGCTAGTACAGCAAGACATTTCCATAGAGTATACTGTGATTATTTATCTATAAAATTGATACATCAAAAGTGATATAGTCATTTATTAAATAAAAACATATCCATATTAATGAAGAATTAAAAACTTAATTTTTTCTTAAGTAATTTCTGTGACTTTCTGTTATTGCCATAAATAACAAACTGAATGAAGGACACCATAATCATAGCATGTTTCAAAGTTACTCCATTAACACATCAAATCCTTTCAAGCAAATATATAACATGGTGGAAATGGAAAAATATTTTCAGTGTAGAGCAGACTGAATTGATAAATTAGGGCTTGAATATCATGTTTTTTCTTACCAAGATGGTACTTGTTTTTCCAAGCCTTTCCAACAATAAAATAATGTTCTCAGAATATTCTAATTTTACCCTCTCATAATATGCTTCCTCTATATGCTACTAAACATCATTTACTGGGTTTTTATATACTTTCATTCAAAAATTTTTATATTGATATCTGTATTTGAAAATAAAACATAAAACATTCGGTTTTTTAGTCTGCATAAAATTCTTCAGATATGTGCTCTACTTGTAAAAATTTAAGGTGAATATTTCTAAATGTTTAAACAAGTCATCACTAAAATGCTAAGACATTTTTTGTGCAATGCAATTCCCTATGTTTGTCAGATTTAATAACTCCCTTCTAGTTAAGTACACATCCCATGGTGAATAGTATCAGTTTGCAAAACTCTTCCAGGAAATGTAGAATATTTCAGTCATTATGGCAAAATCTTATTTCTCTAAGCTAAAATTATTCTGACAAAGGAATCCCATTATGCCATTTGATTGGCTTTTCCTATTCATTATTTGTAAAATCTAGCCTATAACTTTTTTTTTTTTTTTCCTTTTGAGTTGAAGTCTCACTCTGTCGCCCAGACTGGAGTGCAGTGGCCGCTCGGCCACCGCAGCCTCGACCTGCTGGGCTCCAGCGATCCTTCTGCCTCAGCCTTCCAAGTAACTGGAACTACAGGCACATGCTACCACACCCGGCTAATTTTTTGATTTATTGTAGAGATAAGGTCTCACCAAGTTGCCCAGGCAGGTCTCGAGCCCACAGGCTCAGGCAATTCACTCACCTCAACCTCCCAAGGCACTGGATTACAGGCTGAGCCACCGAGCCCGGCTTAGCCTATGACTCTTAAACTTGCAGTCTGCAGATACTTTTTCGTATAATGCAGAAACCTAATACTTTCCAAGATTTTGCAGCTCTCCCATAAGGCGCTTGTGCAGGAATCCTCCAATGAGGAGCTTCCTGGTGCTGAGTTACTGCTAATGCATCAGTCTGTTCCCCAGATACCTCAGAGGAAAACGTCCAGCAGGCCATGCTTCTGCAACAAGCCTGCCACCCCACTCTCTCCCAACTTTTTAAAGAGGTCCCCTGACAGGAAATCCCTTGATATCTCTAGATTTTTTTTTTTTTTCATATTGAGGTGCTTTTTTGTCTCATTTTTTTCTTCATTCACTTAGTTGGTCTCATTCAGCTCCATAGATTCAATATGTGTGCTGACAAGATTCCCAAATTTATCTCTCTGCCATATTATCTTCCTAGGACTGCATACTCATATATCAAACTGACTACTTGACATTTCTTCTAGAATGTGAGATAATATCCAAATTTATCGTATCTAAATCTAAATTCATTTTTCTCCCCAAAACCTATTCCACAGGCCACCTTACCAGTCTAGGTTAGGATCCACAATTTTTCAGGTGCCCGGGCAATGGGAGCCATCTTTGATTTCTCTCTCTCTCATACCATTTATTCAGTAGATCAGACATTTCTGGTGCCTTAACTTGAAAAGATATGCTTAGCCGGGCTCGGTGGCTCAGTCTGTAATCCCGCGCCTTTGGGAGGTTGAGGTGAGTGGATTGCCCGAGCCCGCGGGTTCAAGACCCGCCTGGGCAGCGAGACCTCATCTCTACAATAAATCAAAAAATCAGCCGGGCATGGTAGCGCGCGCCTGTAATTCTGGCTACTCGGAAGGCTGAGGCGGAAGGATCGCCGGAGCCCAGCAGGTCGAGGCTGCGGTGGCCGGGAGTGGCCACTGCACTCCAGTCTGGGCGGCAGAGTGAGACTCCAACTCAAAAAAAAATTTAAATTAAATTAAATTAAGCCGGGCTCGGTGGCTCAGCCTGTAATCCCCCGCCTTTGGGAGGCTGAAGTGAGTAGATTGCTTGAGCCCGCGGGTTCGAGACCCGCCAGGACAACTTGGCGAGACCTCATCTGTACAATAAATCAAAATGAGCCGGGTGTGGCAGTGCGCGCCTGTAGTTCCAGCTACTTGGAAGGCTGAGGCAGAAGGATCGCCGGATCCCAGCAGGTTGAGGCTGCGGTGGCCGGGAGCGGCCACTGCACTCCAGTCTGGGTGACAGAATGAGACTCCAACTCAAAAAAAAAAAAAAAGAAAGAAAGAAAAGATATACTTTATTTAATCACTGTGGACTACCTCTGCTATCACCCCAAATCTTGTCTGATGGGGCTTACTATAATAGTTTCTTAACAAAACTTCCTGATGCTACACCTGCCTTCTTACAGAACATAGAGTAATTCTTTTAAAATACCATTTTTTAAAAGTATGGATTATGTCACTTTGCTGAGAACACTGCAATGAGTTCCCTTTGCAGTAAGGTAAAAGCTGGTCTTTCCAGTGGCCTACAGGGTACTCTCCTCTCTTTCTTCTCCACAAACTCACTCAGATTCAGGCACCTTGCCACCTTGCTCCTCCTCGAACACCATAAGCATGTTCTCATCCTACGTCCTTGTTCTGGCTCTTTACTATTCTTTTCCCCATTGTACTTGTGGCTTTCTAACAGAATATGTGATCTATGAGTTTATTATGTCTATTTTTATGACATTGGGATGTTAGCTCTAGGAAGGCAGGGATCTTCTTCTGTCCCTTCTCTTACGTGCTTGAGTAGGTGTAGAATAACTAAATTATATTAACTTGTGTTTACTAGTCTCTTACTCCATACAGTTAAGAGTTTGCAATTATAGTGATATTTCTAAAATGCAAATCTGAGAATATTATCTTCTTTCTTGAGAAGCAGTAATTACGTTTTATTGAGTACCTTAGAAATAAAACCCAAACTTAAACTTAAAATAATGGCTCTTCGTGTCCTGTTTTTGGCCTATGTTAACAATATTATCTATTATCCTCCACCATAAACTAAATAAATATGTAAAAGATTGTATTTTTTTTTCTTCAAGTCCACCAAGGTTTCTGTTAACTAGAGGTCTTTATTTTCTGGATTTTATCTTCCTACTCCCTCTTCTGCTTCCTCTAGCTAGTTTCTTCTCATCCTTTAAGTTTGAATTTAGAAGTTTCTTCCTGGAAGTACTTTCTATTCCACAGATTAGATATCTTTCCTCAGTGCCCTAGGAGCACTCTGTGATTACCCAATGTTTAGATACATGTGGCACTGTGCTAATATTATTTGCAATATTAAATTTAATATTTAATATTATATTTCCTTCTGTAGAAACTAAACTCTATGAGGGCAGAAATTCCAGACACCTTTATCTCTGCTGCATTCCCACTGTTTGACATAGATATCTCACACATGAAGGTAGTTAACTATTATTCGCAGAAAAAATGCAAATGAATCAGTTTCTAAACAACGGATGAGTGTATGAGTCCAACCAGGCTTTTCTTCATCTTAATTGTGCTCATCCAGTCAATAGTTATGTAGCTTATAGGAAAATGCTGGGGTGATTGAATTTGTCCTGACTAGATTGTAAGCATGCTATGTAACCAAGTAGCAAATTTATTAGCTCATATACATGAAATGTTTGAAATAATTTATTCCTAAAAATAACATATTGATTTTTACGTGTCATTTAATTTTATTTGTATAAAATAAATGTCCTCTTTAGGGATATGTCATTCGTTTAACAGAAAAACAAAAGTTTTATTTTTTCAATTATTTTTTGATATGTTATTATATTGTGTATGAACCCTAATTGCAATTGAATTGAAAATTCAATTTTAACTTCCATGTAATTTTCTAATAAATTTATGAATATTCTTTAAAATTACTTTATTTTTAAATATGACTCATTTGTTGTAAGGTATATGTGCTATATACCAGCCTCTTAGCCTTGGACGATATGGGTACAATCCCTGTGCTCTATTCTTCATCCAAGAAATGCGGTGATTACACTACCTGCTTCGTGGACTTGACATTAATATTTAGTATAGTTATATATTGCATACATAGCAAGCATAGTACTAATGTTGAACATTATTAATGTTACTCATATCCTAATTAAATTTATGAAATATATTACATTTGGGCATGGACAGAGAGACAAGGTAGTGAAATATTAATCCCATATGCGTGTCCTTGGATGTCTTAAATAATTGATAGTTTTAAAAACTCTGTTTACAGTCTGATGAATACTTATCCTCATAAGTATTATGGAACACTCTTAAAAAGAAAAGGGAAACAATGTCAGAAAAAGGAAATTTAGTCATTTGCAACTAGAGATTTGTGACTGAGGCCATTTCTGTATGTACTAGCCCCAAAGAGGAAATGAACAAAGCTGAAATTCTTTTTCAATTCTGAGAGAAGCTTCTGAGATACAAAGCACACATTTTTATGCTCATACTATGCCTGCATGAAGACCAAGGACTCTGACCTCATCAGGTGGCCAAATTTTCATCTAGAAGAGTCTGCAGCACCATGACTGCTCTCTCTAGAAAAGGAAATTCCAGAAACTGAGTGGGTCTTATCCCCTTCATGCTGAGTTAGGTTTGACATTGCAGTCATCAATCACAACTTCCTTATACAGTAGTTAATTGGTAATGGAACTTAAATGTGATTTAACATATTGGAATATATTTCTGATGCATTGAATGTCTCAGTAAACAATACAGAGAAAATAACTGTGCCCATGTGGCTTAATTCTAATAATTTGAAATCTCCCTGCATACCACGCATTCATCAATGAATATAATTATTACATGTCAGGAATTGATCCTTGTGATGGGGACACAGAGTCTCTGCTCAAATGTCAAATATCTTTGCCGACCAAAGTACCTGAAGTAAAATAATGACATAATCCTTCACTAACTTTTCATTTTGCCATAATTTTATTTGCAGATATTGTAAGTAACAGAAAATATAACTAACAAAAAATAGCATATAAATATTTATGTTATCTCCTAAATTAAATTCTACTAAGGCAGAGATTTGCACTGTTTTATTCAATTCTGTCTCCTCAAAGTTTCATTTGGATAATATAATTAAGTCATTTAGAAATGCTATTAAATTACAACAAATGTTGATTAGAATAGTAAATTACTTCATTAGTAATTTTGTTACATAGTATTACAAAATAAAAATATCTTTTAGAAATGAAATAGTTGCAAATTTAATTAAATGCCAAATTATTATAGAAATACTTAGGTCATAATTATAAAATTTAATTAGATAAATTAGATTATAACCTAATATATTTTTAATCTTAAGTTATAGTGCATATTTGATATTTTAAAAATATAATTTCATTTATAAACTCTATAAAGTACTTATTTTTTCATAAAAAATTGCATCTGTTTATATGCAATCTATTATGTCTAAATCTCTATTTTGTTAATGTATCTTATTTAGTAGCATTTATGGTCTACTTAGATGTTCATGCCCAGGGTACTAAAATGTTTTACATATCAGGCATTTTTTATCACTGATCTAAAGAATACTTTCACAGAGTTTTATCAAATTTGTGATGATATATAAGCAACTTTTTTACAGGTATTATATTTATTATATGTTAGAAGATGTAAAACAAAGTGTATTATTGAAATGAAGTTTTTTTGTAAAGTATACAATTAAAATCTAAGTTCTAGGAGTCTTGTGCTGCTAATAATGATATGCGCATAAGCATGGAAAAACAGTACAGGGGAAAGAATGTTTAATTGGGAAACTAAAAATTCCAATACTTGTGTGTTTTTGGAAAGAAATCAGCAATCCTTTTTCAGCTACCATTTTAGTTTTCATAAGGCTAAAAGGCTAATTTTTTCTTAATCCATTTAGTGTGGCTATAACCAAATACCTGAGACAGGGTAATTAAAAAATTATGAAGAACATAAATTTATTTTTTTGATGGTTCTGGAGGCTGGTATTCCAAGATCAAAGCACTGGTAGGGTCAATTGTCTGGTGAGGCTACTCTCTGCTTCCGACATGGTGCCTTGTTGCTGTATTTTTGGGGGAGGGACACTGTGTCCTCATCTGGCTTCTCACAGCTTCAGTGATAAGAAACTCTATGACTATATGAAGCGGCCACTGCACTCCAATCTGGGCGACTGAGTGAGACTCCAACTCAAAAAAAATAAAAATAAAAAATAAAGAATTTAACACCATTCATGAGGGGATGGGTTCTTATGGCCTCATCACCTCAAAAAAAGGCCCCACTTTTTAATACTATCACATTAATCACTGAATTTCAACACCAAAATTTTGAAAGAGAAGCCAGCCAAAGTATACCCTAATCATTACAGATTCTTCGGTTTTACTTTTTCTCAGTAGTACAAGAAATAAGATAAATTTTGAAATTGTCTCCACCAATGATAACACTGTGTGTTCTGGTATTCAGAAAAATAATTGTTGTTGTCATAATATTTTATTATTAATAGATTTAACTTATGCAATACAAGGTACTGTATTTAAGACCAGAAGAATATTCAATTAATAATTTCTTAGAAAACATTAGGGGCAAATCCGAGAATGCAATGAGTTAAAACTTTAAGTTTCAAAATGAAATTACAAATTTGCCATAACAGAATTCATGATAAAAATAATCTTAAAATTACTATAAGTTTAAAAATTGTTGATATATTCATTAAAAATATTTAACTATTTTGAAAACTTTCAATTGCTATAAATACTGAGGTGACTAGTCATCCTAAATGTTTTCTACATACTGTGATGTATAATAGTTGAAGTGCTAGTCTCTTTCTTACAGCAATTTTTTTACATCTAAATATTTCTGAGTTTGAGATATTTTCTGAGAATAGCTGTTTGCTTCTATCTTAGATGATAGTGATTAATTTCAGTCTTTAATCATGTAGCTCAGAAAGAAAGTTTGTTTTTAAACTCTAAAAATAACAAAAATGTATGAATCATAATCTTGTACAGTTCACAGTGTTGTACACCAAAGTTTATCTTCTATATATTTATATATTTTCTATAAGGAATTATTGCAGATAAGTGCATTTGAAGATTTTAGTATCAAATCTTACTTTCAGACCATAGTTTTCCTTGTGCTTAAATATATGACATTTTAAAATGCTTAATATGTTCTTTCCAAGCAGCACACTTGTTTTGGTTAAAGGAATTCCATTTCTAGGCTACTTTTGCCAATTATAGAAAGAAGATCTTTAAATTGTAATGTGGCAGTCAGTCTCACGCTTTTCAGAAATGTCATATTAAATAACATCTCTTAGTACATCATGGGACAGCAGCCCTTAAAATGGACTGCACAGAATCCAGAAATTTTGAATTCAGATTAACATTATATACAATGCTGAGAATATATTTCTATTAAACCTCTAAATAATTTATTCATATTCTTATCTTTTGTTTTTTCCAATTTATGCTTAACTAGTGGTCCTGTGCCTTTTTAGACAATGCCTTAAATAATTCTTATGGAGAAAATACAATGTAAGTTCACCTGCTGTTTGAAATGCATAATCATTATTATCAGATTCTACTTGCATTCAAAGTGTCATGTTCCAAGGTCAGATGATTGTTACATTTCTTAATTTGTTCATAATAATAATGAGTATTTAAATCAGTTTATTTCTTTCACATCTGCCAGTAGTTAAACTTGGAAGAAGAAACAAAACAAAAGGCACTGAAAATGTAATATAAATTATAGTAGTTAAATCATTTTGTGATTCTTGTTATTTAGCCATAATCTTAGCATTATGATTATTATAACTAAATTCTACAAATAAAATTCTCCCTATTTTTAAAGGTTTTGATACTAATTCAAAAACCACTTTCTTTTCTTCCCCTCCCTCAAATCCACTTTCTAAGATTAGATTATATAGCTACATATTTGAAACATATAACAACAACATTAAAGTGATGAGAAGATAAAAACAAACATATGGGCATTGCATGTTTAAGACAATAATACCAGTTAGTAAAATAGAAATAATATAAATATACTTTATATGACAAAGTTTGTGAAAATATAAAGGAAACTCTTCCACCTTTTATTATGATATAAATACTGAAATTTGGAGTAGTTTATGTAAGAAGAATAAAACTCCTTAAAACCTAAATAATAATTTTACGTGTAGAAATCCATAGGTATATAAGTGATAGCCATTTAGCCCTACACATAAAAGTAGGTATCACCTGTCAAATGTTTCAAGCTCCCATTTATAAGTCACTTGCTGGTATCTGTAATTTTCTGAGGAAATCATTAGTTAGCTCAACTTCCAGCCCTTTTCTTCCCACCAAAAAAATTGTATTAAATAATTGAGCAAAACTATTTCCTATTTGTAAAAGAAAAGTCAAATAATTTAATGTTTCCAATACATATTACCTAAAGTACATAGTTTATTAAGAAGTGTTTATAATTTCCCTTATCCAAAGCAAGGAGTCTCATTGTTATTTTGTTTTTCCATTTTTGAAAGCTAGACAAACTGTAAAAAACTTCTTAGAACACTCAGAAGACTTCAAAAATACTGCATAAGCCCCTATGGATAACCAGTTTTAATATCCTGCTGGTGCACTCATTGGAGATTAAAATAAATGTTCAATACATACATATTCTAATATTGAGTGGCAGTCATGTTTTTAAATTTTTAAAAATAATTAAATTTTTAAAAATATTTTTGACAGGTTTGGAGATATACCAATATATCTAAGTGGATCATCTTAGAGTCAATTAAATCTCATAGTCAGAGTAACGCATTCCACGAGATGTTTAAGTCAAGGTACCTTATCATTCATTCCTGGAACAAATCTCACATTAATATACAGTATTTCTATAACCCAGTCTCTGTTTCACTGTATCTTTTGTTCCCTGTACCTACAATACTCAACCCATATAAATCTTCTTTTTTAAATGCTATTTGTGTCTCATGACTCTCCTGAAATCTCTCCCTTCAGGAAGTTATATTTACCTCCACTGGGCCACTATGTCACTGTGTACATATACTTTTTGTCCATGTATTATAGTTACTATATCATACTACTTTTTAATTTACTTGACTACAACTACCATTCAAATTATATATCTTGATAAAGCATCTTATTTATACTGCCTTTCATTTGGTGGGTAGGGATAAGATCTGTGCTAATAAGCTATATTATATATATATAATTTACAAAGGCAAAAACTGTAAAAATATAAACCAATTAGCTCTCAAATTAAGGGATATGCATAATATTTGGAAACAATAAAACTGTTACATAATAATGTTTAATATGATTAGTATATTTATACCCTATTGTTGCTGTAACAAATTACCTCAAAGTAGATGGAATAAACAGTACAGATTTATTATTTTACAGAGAGATAATAAATCTAATTTGAGTCTCACTGGGCTAAACTCAAGGTGTCCGCAGGGCTGTATTTAATTCGTGAAGCTCTGGATAAGAATCCATTGCATTGTCTGTCTCAGCTGCCCATATTATTAAACTTGTGTCTTCTTGCTTAATTTCTAATGCCATCGATGTCACATCTTCATGGTTATTTTTGTATAGTAAAATCTCTATCAGACTACAGTCAGGGAAGATCTTATCTTTTAATGATTCATGTAATTAAGTTGGACCCACCTGAATAACCCAGGATAGTTACCCCATCTCAAGGTTCTTTTCAAAGAACCTTGGTCTGAGTCACACTGTCCATGTAATGGCACGAGCCTATTCACAGGTTCCAGGATTGGAAAGCATATGTATTCGGGAAGCTATTCTTTTGTTTATCATAACTAGATTCACTCACAGTCTACCAATTGATGAAAAAATCAACTAATAAGGGCATACTAGCAAAGTTAAAATGGTAAATACAATAATTTTGTTTTTACAAACTGAAGGGATTCATTTATTTAAATATTTGAAAGATGGAGACGGGGCAACATGGTCTGTGAGATCCTCTGTGAAAGAGAACATTCATAAAGACCCTAGCTCTCTCCCAAGGGCTGCAGTTCCCATCTTCCGCAGCCAGCTCTTCACAGGAAGCTCAGCCGTCACTGCCACTGCCGTCGCTACTCAGACATCATGGCGGTCTGGGCTGCTCCCACAATCATGGATGCCTCCACTGCGGTCATTGCCCACCCATGACTGAGGTGAACCACAACTTCAGACCGTGAAGCCCCCGCAAGCAGGATCCTCTGAGATTGCTGCTGCCCGGCTGCTGCTGCCACTGCCACGGCCACGCCAACACCCCTTGCCCAGAGCCAGGCCTGTGGAGCTCCCCCCGTGTACCGGAAAGTTGCTGCCACTGGTTGCAGATCCATAACAGGCTCACTCCCCTCTGAACTGCAGTGGTGAGATATCACCCCCTGCTGGGGATCCAAGGTAACTACATCAAAACGGGAATGACAGAGACTCTTCCCTCTTGATAAATAGACAAAGCCAGATCTCAGTAATAGATTGGGCAGGAAGCCCATATCTGAACTGTTCTTCACAGCAGGCCAGGGACTACTGACCCTAACTGTGAACAATTCCACCAACCTGCAAAGACAGCTAGAAATCAGAGCTGAAAGGACACTGGCTTAAAGTAAAAGTCTCAGAGTGTGCTTGGTTGGTTCTATTAGTCTACTTACTTTAATCTATCCCTTTTCCCTTTTTTTTTCCTTTTTTCCTTTTTTCTTATTTCTCTGTAAACCCCATCTTTGTATAGAGGAGTAGACACCAATAAGGAGGTTGGTCAGCATGTACGTTAGCATCATGGTGTGTTTTAGTTTTTTATATGGTTGTTGGTTGGTTTTCAGTCATGGTTATTGTTTTTCTTTATACTTGTTTCAGTCTTTGTGTCTCTTTTCACTTATCAGTTGGTACACGCATCTGTTTTCCCTCTCACTCCTCTCTCTCTCCACCCACCTCCATTCCCCACTGCCTGCTCCATTCTCTTCCCTTTGGTAACCTCATTTTGCTTTCAGGGAGTAAACCTACAACCCCACTGCATGGGTAGACACCACAGCAGTGGGAAATGGGTTTCAGACTATCCATACACCTGCTGGCAGATACAGGGATCTGCAGAGAGATTTTGAATCACAGCTCTCTCCTTAATTAAACCCTGAAACTACAAAAAGGACTGCCCTCAACATACAATCCAACTCCAGAACTGAACAAAGCAAGAGGGAATACATTTGGAAGAATAAGAGATTGAACAAACAGAAGTAAAAGCAGCCCCTCCACCCCTGAATAACAGAATTAAAGAAGATAGGGAAGTGGAAGGAGGGAAAAATAGGGAGGAAAAATCTGCACACATGAAGAAAAACCAAAAGAAGAATACAGGGCTCACACAGACACCTGGGAGGTCAAACACTGAGAAAACAGACTTTGGAACACAAACAATGAAGAGCCCCCAGAATGACTGGTCACAAGCAACAAACCCCGACATGAAGACATTAATAGAGAGAATTAAAAAAATTTAGGAGAAGCAAGAGGAAAATAGGAAGGAGCTGATGACAGAAATAACAGCAGTAAAGAATACTGTGATGGAAATAAATAACAAACTAATAAGCATGGAAAGCAGAATTAGCCAAGCAGAAGAAAGAATCTCAGAACTTGAAGACCAAAATACAGAACTAGCCTAAACTGTCAAAAACATAGAAAAGAAGCTTAAAAAGATAGAACAAAACCTTCAGGAGATGAATGATTATTTCAAGAGACCCAACCTAAGAGTAATTGACCTTTCTGAGGCAGAGAGAGAGTCAGAGGTCACACTGGAGCAAACATTTCATGAAATCATTCAAGAAAACGTCCCTAATCTTATCAGTGATGCAAAAATTCAAGCACAAGAGATTCAGAGAACCTGTGCAAGACAACAGATGAGAAGACCAACTCCCAGACACATAATAATTCACCTAAACAAAGTAGCTATAAAAGAAAAAAATCCTAAAGGCAGCAAGAGAAAAAAATCCTAAAGGCAGCCAGACTACCTACCAGGGAAGACCAATTAGAATAGCAGTAGATTTATCTACAGAAACCCTCTAGGCTTGGTGAGCCTGGAGCGCTATCTTCAAAGATCTAACAGATAAACCATTTCAACCAAGAATAACCTGCCTAACCAAGCCTAGCTTCATCAGTGAGGGAGAATTGAAATCTTTCCCAGATATCCAATTCCCAAGAACCTACACTGCCACCAGACTACCTCTACAAGAAACACTTAAGAAAATACTGAACACAAAAGAAAAGGAAAAAAGAACAACAACATTCTTCACAAGAGTGCAGGCAAAAGATTAAAAACACACATGAACCAACTCCAAAACCAAACTAAAGACAACCAACAAACAGGAACAACAACTCTGTAAGAACATTAAGACAGGTATCAACTCTTGCATTTCAATAATTAGCCTAAATGTGAATGAACTAAATGCACCATTGAAAAGACAAAGAATGGCAAAATGGATAAACTATCACCAGGCAACAATCTATTGCCTTCAAGAGACTCACTTCACTAGAATGGACACTCACAAACTCAAAGTAAGAGGATGGGAAACAAACTTTCATGTGAATGGAACACAAAAGAAAGGAGGAGTCGTGATCTTAATTTCAGACAAAATACCCTTCAAGCTATTAAAAACTTAAAAAGATACAGAAGGCCACTACATAATGATAAAATGTTCACTCCATCAACAAGACTATCCATCTTAAACATATATATCTTAAACATATATACACCCAACATAGGAGAGCCAACTTTCATAAAGCAGCTTCTATGTAAACTCAAAAAAGATATCAGCTCTAACACCATCATAGCTGGGGACTTCTATACCCCACTCACAACCCTAGACAGATCATCAGGACAAAAAAAACAGCAATGAGATCCAGAACCTCACTGTGACTCTTGGCCAAATGGGCTTAATTGATACCTACAGAACCCTCCATCCAACGACCACAGAATATACATTCTACTCATCATCACATGGAGCGTACTCTAAGATCAACAACATACTTGGCCATAAATCAAGCATAAACAAATTTAAAAGGGTCGAATTTTACCATGCACCTTCTTGGAGCACAGTGGAATAAAAATAAACATTAACACCAACAAGGTCCCCCCAGAACCCACAAAGACATGGACACTAAACAGCATGATGCTAAACAACTCCTGGGTAAATGATGAAATCAAAACAGAGATTAAAAGATACCTAGAAACAAATGAAAATGAAGAGACATCGTACCAAAATCTCTGGGATGCCGTGAAAGCTGTAGTAAGAGGAGAATTCATATCACTACAAATGCACATGAAGAAAGTGGAAGGATCACAAATTTACAGAATAACAAGCCACCTAAGGAAGCTGGGAAAACAAAATCACCAAAACCCTAATTTCAGCAGAAGAATCCAAATCACCAAAATAAAAGTCCAAATCCAGGACATAGAAGACAAAAAGATAATACAAAAAAAAATTAATGAAACAGAATGCTGGTTCTTTGAAAGGATAAACAAGATCAATGGTCCTCTAGCTAGAATGACCAAGAAAAAGCCCAAATACACACAATCAGAAACACAAAAGATGAAGTCACATCTGACCCTGAAGAAATACAAAAGATCATTAGAGACTACTATGTACACTTGTATGGAAACAAACTTGAAAACCTTAAGGAAATGGAAGACTTTCTGTCATCACACAATCTGCCTAGGTTGAAACAAGAAGAAATTGAGACCCTAAATAGACCAATAACAATCAAGGAAATTGACTATGTAATAAGAAAACTACCTACAAAAAAGCCCAGGGCCAGATGGCTTTCCAGGAGAATTCTACAAGACATTTAAGGAGGAGCTGATACCAATCCTACTGAAAGTATTCCAGGCAATAGAGAAAGATGGAACTCTCTCCAAATCATTTTATGAAGCTAAAATCACATTGATACCCAAGCCAGGTAAAGACCCAACAAAGAAAGAGAACTATAGGCCAATATCTTTGATGAACATAGATACTAAAATTCTCAACAAGATCCTAGCAAACCGGATTCC
>NW_007253824.1:893998-895453 GCF_000164805.1 Carlito syrichta | reverse complement strand
CGCCAGCATACTCCTAAATGGACAAAAATTGGAACCATTTCCCCTGAAAACTGGAACAAGACAAGGATGCCCACTCTATCCCCTTCTGTTCAATATAGTATTGGAAGTCCTGGCTAGAGAAATCAGAGATGAGAAGGCAATCAGGGGTATCCAAATAGGAAAAGAGGAAGTCAAGTTATCTCTCTTTGCAGATGACATGATTATGTAACTTGAAAACCCTAGAGAATCTGTCAAACCCCCCCTTACACTGATAAAGGACTTTGGCAAAGTCTCAGGATATAAAATAAATGTGCAAAAGGCAATCGAATTTCTTTACACCTATAATAAACAAACAGAAACCCAAATGAAAAGCACAATCCCATTCACAATAGCCACAAAGAAAATGAAGTACCTTGGCATCTTCCTAACCAGAGACATGAAAAACCTTTACAATGAAAACTATAAAACATTGCTTAAAGAAATCAAAGATGACACAAACAAGTGGAAAAATATCCCATGCTCATGGATTGGAAGAATCAACATTGTGAAGATGTCCAACCTACCTAAGGCAATCTACAGATTTAATGCAATACCCATCAAATTACTAGCATAATTCTTCTTAGACCTAGAAAAAACAATACAGGAATTCATATAGAAACACAAACGACCAAGAATAGCCAGAACAATCCTCAAGAAAAAAAAAAAAAAAAAAAAAGCAGGTGGTATCACATTACCAGACTTCAAACTTTACTATAAAGCTACAATAATCAAAACAGCTTGGTATTGATACAGGAACAGGCATATAGACCAATGGAATAGAATTGAGATTCCAGAAGCAAAACCTCAATTTCTCAACCAACTCATCTTCGACAAACCCTCCATCACCTACCACTGCGGAGAGGAGAACCTATTCAGTAAACCGTCCTGGGAAAACTGGCTGACCACATGCAGAAGATCCAAACAAGACCTCTATCTTTCCCCATACACAAAAATTAACTCTAAATGTATTAGAGACCTAAATGTAAAACCTCAAACCATTAGAACCTTAGAAAATGCAGGACATACCTTTATGGAAATTGGAACTGGCATCCAATTCCTGAACAAAACCCGAAACTCACGGGCCATAAGAGATAAGATAGACAAGTGGGACCTCATTAAACTGACAAGCTTCTGCAATGCCAAAGAAACCATCAAGAGAACAGGGAGACAGCCCACAGACTGGGAAAAGGTATTTGCTGACTCCAGGTCTGACAAAGGCTTAACATCTTGAATCTACAAGGAACTCAAACATGCTGAAAAGAAAAAAAAACCAAACAACTCCATTATAAAGTGGGCAAAAGATATGAACAGACACTTCTCAAAGGAAGACATCCGAGCAGCCAACAGAAATATGAAGGAATGTTCAACCTCACTAATCATCAAGGAGATGCAAATCAAAACCACACTGAGATACCACCTAACTCCAGTCAGAATGGC